>NW_015161453.1:57617-58045 GCF_001447785.1 Gekko japonicus
GCTCTGCCCTCCTCCTGTCTGAATGAGGGCCGGAAGCGGGGCGGCCGGAAGCAGGGGGCGGGGCTTCGTCATGTGCCCCGCCCCGTACCTCACCCGGGGGAACTGCGATCCCCGCAATCCCCCCGAAATGACCTCTGGCTGTCTGTCTCTTTAGGTGTGACAGTCTAGCAAGGTGTGAGATGGTAACCGTATTCAGCTAGAGCCATTAGCATCTGTAAGCACTAAAGCACTCTGTGCTTGGGACTTGTTGACTCATCTCTCAGCTCCCTCCTTTCTGAACATAAGAACATAAGAGACGCCAATGTTGGATCAGGCCAAAGGCCCATCTAGTCCAACACTCTGTCACACAGTGGCCAAAAATACCAGGGGCCATCAGGAGGTCCACCAGTGGGGCCAGGACATTAGAAGCTGTCCTGGCCCCAAGAAGC
>NW_015161453.1:58338-62956 GCF_001447785.1 Gekko japonicus
TCGGAGCTGGCCGGGGGGAGGACCGGCCTCGCCGCCGCCACCACCTCGGAGCTGACCGGGGGGGAGGACAGGCCTCGCTGCTGCCGCCACCTTGGAGAGATCGAGGGGGGATGGAGGAGACGGAGCTCTTCTCCCCCCCCGCGAGCATCGCGGGTCCCCTTATGGGGGGAGGACTGGCCTCGCTGCCACTGCCTTGGGGAGATCGAGGGGGGGATGGAGGAGACAGAGCTCTTCTCCCCCCCCGCGAGTATCGCGGGTCTCCTTACTTGTGTCTATCTAATTCCCTTTTGAAGCCGTCCATGCTTGTAGCTGCCACCACCTCCTGTGGCAGTGAATTCCATGTGTGAATCACTCTTTGGGTGAAGAAGTACTTCCTTTTATCTGTTCTAACCCGACCGCTCAGCAATTTCATGGAGTGCCCACGAGTTCTTGTATTGTGAGAAAGGGAGAAAAGTACCTCTGTCTCTACCTGTTCTTTCCCATGCATAATCTTGTAAACTCAATCATGTCACCCCTCAGTCATCTTTTCTCCAAGCTATAGAGCCCTAAGCGCTTTAACCTTTTCTCCTAGGGAAAGTGTTCCAACCCTTTTATCATTCGAGTTGCCCTTTTCTGCACTTTTTCCAAAGCTATAATATCCTTTTTAAGGTGTGGTGACCAGAACTGCACACAGTATTCCAAATGAGGTCTCACCATTGATTTATATAGGGGCATTATGATATTGGCTGATCTGTTTTCAATACCCTTCCTAATAATCCCCAGCATAGCATTGGCCTTCTTTATTGCAGTCGCACACTGCCAGCTACAAGTTTGTAGCCAGGTTCCAACTCATAAGTAATATGTAGACCCAATAGTTGAATTATTAACTGCATTCTAGGTGGATGGCATTTCTCTACATTCTCCACACAAGGTGATAGCAATGACTTCTAAAATCCGAAATGACCTCGGCCTTGAGTACCTGAAAGACTTCCTCCACCAATACCAGCTTTGATGGGCATTGAAATCCATAAATGGAGCCTGTAGAAATGTTAGTTAGGTTGGCCATGTGGTGGGAAATGTGTCTACACATCTCTATAAGTGTATGTGATCCTTCCACCTGTAGTTTGTATGTGTTAGGTGTTGCCTCTTAACAAAGGCTAAGTGTGTGTGAGAGAGAACTGTCCAGCACTGGTGAAAGCACTTTGACAAGGTTATTTAAAAAGAAACTTTTCTTTATTAAGATTAGTCAAGGTTAAAACTAGGCAACCAGCCAGCAAGGCACTGGGCTGATTGTTGAAATAATACAGCTCTTATTTCCTACAGAGAAAGATAATAAAGCACACAGATAAATGGACAGAGTTCCCCCCCCCAAGCATGCAAATGGAAGGCCTTCCGGTCTTAACTCTAAGTCTCTGGAGGGACAGCGTCTCTCCTGATTCCAAAAGAGTCAGAGAAGGTCGCTGAGAGTGACCAGAATGTATACAGATTGATCAAAGAAGTTTCCCAATAATAATTTACACTTGTAAATTACATCAATTGACATCAATCGACATTTGATGTTGAGATCATTGATAGGATATTGCTTCCTACATTCCAAAAGTTACATTTTGTTTACAGAACAAGACCAGATAACACCTAAATTCTGAATGACAGTTCTTGAGGATGTTTATGTCATTGTGTTCTTGGTGTTCCCAACATTCAAGATGAAACATTCTTTGACGTTATCTCTGAGATGGAAGTGAGGGTGTGAATCCCTGTATCTCTGGAGACAATTGCTTTGCAAATTAAAGTCTGTCTTTACCCAAATGGTCTTTCTGCCAGATACATTTTATTGCTTTGAGGTTTTGGATTTCTCACACCTATGGTAATTCACATTGACTCAAGTCCTGAGAATGGAATGTGGGGTCCCTCCTGCCTAGTGCAAGAAGAGGGGTATCTGCTTGAAGCAAAGGCTTTGCAAAGACTCATGGGTGTTTGGTTCAGTGTAGCTACCAAGTTGCTTGCTGTTTTACTAGCAAAGACAGATACATGGATTTTATAAACTATGTGGTTCATTTTCAAACCCAAACCTTCTATATTTCTAAAATTTCTTACCACAAGCCACAACAGCATATCCCCCCCCCCCAGCAGCTACTCTGGGATTATGGAACTCCCTCCCACTGGAAGTCAGATTTTGAAAGTGGGAAAAGATATTTGGGTGCCGTTTGAGTTGGACTGGAAGGACAGTTCATGGTTCTATCTATCGTTTTGATGGAACTTTTAACTGAAATGCTAATAGGAGAATACATGTATATTATTTTTCTAAAAAAATGGACATTGCCTTAAGCATCATTTCAATGGAAAGCCAACTAAATAAGTATTCTAAATAAATAAAATAATCTGTTTATGTGAGCAGCTCCCAACTTTGTTCAAACGGATAGTGCTCAGAGTCTCCAAAGAGAAACTGTATTATCTGGCAGTTGTTCTCATTGGTATACAAAGGACATCCTTTATAAACTTGAATCTCCATGTAACTGTCTGTCCATTTCCTGAAATATTCCACGACTACAATGCTCATTACCCACATATGAAAGATGGTTATTTTGTAAAAATGAATGGGTTGATGTAACAGATTGCAGAAGTAATTTGGGTTTCACTTACTTTCTAGGCTTCCCCCAACAGTAAATAACATAAATTAAGCTATGCTACTTTCTGAGGCAAGATGCAGTAAATCAAATATGGGATACACTGAAGTTAAATCAAATAAAAATGAATTTCCTGGAATGGAGTTTCTGTTATTAGTTCTCATGTATTGTTTGCACAGAGCATTTTATGAAAGCACCTAACATTGGATCAATGTAGTGCAATTATGATTGTTATATATGAGCATCATGTTTTATTGTTTTTCTAAAAGAACCATTGAACCTCAGAGCAGTCCCAGTAATTGAAGCTGGAAGACAAATCTGTGTAGTTCATTTTTCTTTCCTCTAGCAATTCACCTTGAAATCTTTGGATCCATTGGCCTCTTTTCTAGCAGAGTCACTTGAGTTTAATCTGCGACAGTTTTATTGTCATATACTAAAACCAGAGCTGAATTGAAAAGCAGCATACAATTACTTTGTACAAATCTGAATGGTGCTATGCAAATATCAGAAAGCAATCCTGCATTTCCCAAATGAAAATTGCCAGCAGCAACAACCATTTCCAAGTATTTGTTGGAGCTTCCAGTTACCACAAGATAGTTCCTTCCCTACATGTAGGAATGTGCCTGCATAATGTGCGACCTGTAGAACGGATGTCAGGACAGGGGCCACTGGCACAGAATTCCCCACATGCAGATGTAACTCCGCCCATGGAAGGGTATGGATCTGGAACAGGACTGGATTTTCACTAGGGTTGCCAAATTGACTCACCCCTGGAAGCGGGGGAGCCTTGCCGGTGTCCGGGAGTTCGGGATGGTATGCATGCGTGCCGGCAGCACGCGCGCGCCGGCAGCACGTCACCAGAAGTGACGTGCGACGTTGCTGATGTTGGGGGCGTGGCCGGGCTCATCAGGGGAAAAACCATATGGTCTTCCCCCCGATGAGCTCAGCCACGCCCCCAACGTCAGCAACGTGGCTGCGTCACCTCCGGTGATGCAGCTTCGGGGGCGGGGTTCCCCCGGGCCCCGATTCTGCCAGGGCGGAAATCGGGGCCTCCGAAGCACGGGATTCCCCGCCCCCTGGGCCCATTTGGCAACCCTAATTTTCACCCAAGTTTCACTGCCAGACACTACCTGTCTGGAGAATGCATGAAAATGTAAATATTCCCTAAATGCAAACTTGAGAAAGATTTCATTCAAAACTGTCAGAAAAGATTTTTTAATTTTTTTTTGTAGCATATAAAATCAGGGAATAGCAGAACCTATGTTGCTCTCAGAACACTGTGCTCAAATGATTAACATCTCCTGGTTGTCCCCAGCCCCAAGGATGTCCAGCTTGCCTCGACTAGGACCAGGGTTATTTCTGCCTTGGCCCCAGCCTGGTGGAACAAGCTCCCTCTTGAGATTAGGGCCTTATGGGATTTGTTACAATTCCACAGGGCCTGCAAGACAGAGCTGTTCCACTATGCCTTTGGATGAGGTGGTGGACATCCAAATCTATCTCGGCCTCCCCTGCTGACAATGCTGGCCAAATGGATCCAGCTCAAACTGAGCATCGCTGTCAAGGTGAATCCACCCTGTTTTGTGTTGAGAAATACGGGTTTAACTATTTGGTTATATTGTTACTTTGTGATTTGTGTCCCTCCCTGAGCCTGCTTGCATCATTTTTTTTTAAAAAAAATTAGACTGCAATGATGGGTTTGTCTTTCCTATCTCTCCTATATTATAAAAGGGTTTTGGGTGCCAGAATTCTAAAATGCGCCCCGTTAGTGTATGGGCGGAAAACTTGCCACTCAGAAGACGGCTGCGATGATTGGCTCCCTCACCGAACCTGGCCTGCCATTGGCTGGGTGGCTGGAAGGGGAGGGAGCCAGTCATCGCAGCAGCCAGCGTCTTCTGAGTGCCAATTCTTTCCGCCCTACACTAACTGCAGGACGGTGAACAGAGCCGGTAGGTCCGCCGGGTCCCCCACCGCCCACCTCAGGCCGCCGAACGGGGCCGTGAGGCCCCGTCCGCCGG
>NW_015161453.1:63436-88963 GCF_001447785.1 Gekko japonicus
GCCGGCTCCCCCCACACCTCAGCCCGCCGAACGGGGCCTGGAGGCCCCATCCGCCGGTTCCCCCCACCCCCCACCCGCACTCCAGCCCTACCTCTCTAGGCGGCCCGTTGCATCCGTCCGCAACGGGCTTTGCTCACTAGTGTATGTATAAACATACAGGATAGCCCGAAAATGTACATTTTTATGGGGGGGGTTTGGTATTTTTCAAAAGTCTTTAAACCATTTGCACAGTAGATCTATACCTACATTGCTAATACATATAGGAACTAATAGTTTTGTTTGTAGTTTTGAGAAAATTACCTTGTAAAGTGAGAGTGCTTTGCCTTATATGGAGCTCATTTATTTTGAACAAGTGATTCAAGGAGTAAATTCACTCAACAGGCATCTTGAATTGGTGGCTCTGACAACCAAATTAGATGTTTTTAAAACTTTAAACTGCAGCAGTGTAGGATTCAGATCTGGATCAGGACTATAGGGCAGAGAGACGGAAATTAATTCTCCCCTCAACCCATGCCATTTTTGTGATCTGAATCACGCTGCCAGTATGGTGGGAAATGCAGGTACCTGTGTTTATCTGCTTCCCTCAGGAGAAATAAAATGAATAGACTTGTTGGGGGTTGGGGGTCAGATAATGAAAATAACATGGGGGAAAGAGATAAAGCCCTCTCGTTTGGTGTGGTCCCAATGCTCATCAGATCTCCACATGGTTGAAATTTAAAATCAGAAGAAATCCTATTAAAATTATATAAAATAAAATAAACTTGGTGGGAAGATATGCAACTCAAATCTAGATATGCTAAAGATGCCATAGTAGGATTTCAAGAAATTAAAACACAGACAAGATCTGGCTATTAACAAGTGATAAAATGATCCAGAAAATATATAGATTCTTACTAGAAGAATATTTACTAGATGAAAGGGTTACCTCATGGATGAAAGATATAGGACATACGATAGAACAATGGGCAAATTCATGGAAAACATTGAAATATATGAGAACGGTTAATTATAAAGAAAATATCTATAAAGTCTTTCATCGATGGTATTGGTCTCCAGATAAGATAGCTAAATGCTACCCAACAATATCTAAAATATGTTGGAAATGTAAAAGAAACGTGGATACGTTCTATCATATGTGGTGGTGTTGCGCAAAAACAGCCGCATACTGGAAAATGACACAAAATATAATTTTAGATATTATGAATGAAAATTCGGTCCTAACTCCTGAAATAGCTTTATTGAATATGATACTGGAGGATTATAAACAAAATGAAAGATATCTACTAACATATATATTAACAACTGCAAGGATACTGTTGGCCAGATATTGGAAACAAGATAAATTCCCCACAAGAGAAGAAATACTGTGTAAATTGATGGAAGTAGCAGAAATGGACAAACTAAGTTTGATTCTTCAAGGGAAAGATGAAAATGTATTTATTGAAAGATGGAGAAGCTTGTATAACTGGATTAACAAAATATGGAAGATTTAGACTCAAATGTATGGAAGGATGATGATTTGTAAACGATAATTAAGTGGAAAATCGAGAAATAAAATTTACAAAAAAACCCCACACGTATGTATTATTCTTTTAATTCTGCCTGATCCACTGTATAATTTTTTTTCTTCTCACTGCAGTTGCTTGGTGCAAATCCAAAAATGAAAGCTTAGCAAATACAAATTTCAGCAAAATGGATTTCAATGAAATTATTGCTAGAATGGACATTTACTTCCACATTACTCAAAGTGGATGCTTTGCAATGGGCAATGGGTTCCATTCTGTTTATTTAGAGCTGTTACTAGCTTTTATTATGCTAGTACTTATTACTAAATAGTACTTGGTTATATCTGCAATTCTGCAAACCTTTTCACACAGGCAGTTCTTAGCAATGACTAGCTGCACGATTTCCCCCATTTCACTCATTTCTGTGTGGGTTTTTTCCCTGCATTCATGTATTTCAGGATCTATTCCAGAATTTGGAATGCAGTTGTTGACTACAGTGAACACTTTATCGTACGTTAGGAATTGTGCTTTCTAATAGCCTGTGCTTTTGCTGCCAATGTTTGGGCCAGTTCTGTTCCCAAAAAACATCAGTGCCAAAGGCTCCCATTGACGTCAATGAGTTCAGGATCATCAGCTCTCTAATAATGAAAGCAATTAGGGGGAAAGCAGCGCATAAAGGGGTGTGTTCAGGGACGGTTTAGACCAGTAAATAAATAAAGATCATCCTGTCCATGACTCTCTCAACAGATAAAAGCAGATGCCTACTTTGAGGAACCTCCACGGTGTACTGAGAGATTCTTTGTGCACATTATTTATTGGAAGGAAGGGGGGGGGGGAAGTGTACTTAAATTCCAGATGGTGGTTATGCAAATAATCCCTTAATGGGCAAGCAGGACTAGCTTCCTTTGCCCATATTTATTTTTTGAGATTAAGCTTTTGCTTGTGCAAATGGTGTCCACAGGCTGGTACACAACAATGGACATCTGTGCTTTTCCAAACCATTAACAGTAGATTAGTCATTTTGGCGATTAAATCCTGCAACACAAAGATCTTGGCTCCCATCTGTTTCTGTCCACTCTCCCTCATTAATAACATTCCTGTCTCACCTCATGCTGGTCACATCAATTTTCTCTCATGTTCAGGGCACTCCAGTGGGTGGTTTGTTTTGTTTGACACATCATACCTTAAAAGACACAAATGGGCTGGAATACAGCACCCACCCCCAAACCCCACTCAAAACAAGCTAGAGCTGTTGTTGGCTTGGGAATAGAGAGGGATCATGGCACAACCTAGGCCTGCAAAAAAATGATATCAGGTATGTACAGGCTGCTCCTGGCAGAGAAACCTGGTCGGGGAGGGCTTGATGGCTCTGGAAGACTGTTGTTGCAATCAGCCTTGCTGGGTAATCAATGGATGCAGGCCAAGCAGTGAATCAGCCCAGCCTCCAGAGTTGCATTTGGGGCACAACAATCAGATAATAGTCTTCGAATGGTTTGGCCTGAATGGGAAACAGTGGGTCTTAGAGGCTGAAGCCTTATTTCTGTCCCACTCTCAGAACATCAGTCATATCTTACAGGCTGTATCTATCTGCACCACATAGATGTAAAATCTGACACTGGATGCAGAATGAAGCCTTCAGAGGACTGAATGTATCGATTTTGATTTTAAAAACACAAGTTTCAAGCTCTTAAAACAGGTCTGAAAATCTGTGAACAGTGCTTGGTGAAATCTCAGCCAAACAAGATTGGTTAAAGCTTAATGTCAGCCAAGGAGAGATCAAGAGATGGGCATTCAGTGTCCTTCGTAGCTGTTTTTTTCTCTTTTGCAACTGTTAAAGGAGAACAAATTAGGAAAATTAGCTCAGGTATACATATTACAGAATTCAGCTCTTTGGGTGCCGAATCGGGCTTACTTTGGTGCAAAATTTGGATATTTGTAGTGCATAGCTGTGATGTCTGGCTCCACAATATTTTAAATGGATTTAAAGATGTGTTTAACTTATGTTTATTCTTAATCTGTTAGCCAGATTGCTGCTCAAGTTACTGATTCAGATGGTCTCACAAAATTATCTTGTTCTTCCTGTTGACAGACATTGAATCCCCCACCCAACAGCCTCTTCCTACTTATTTATGGATCTGTTGATGGCTGGTCTCCTGACAAGGGTATTTGAGCAGTGGCAATGGCAACGTGATACTAAGGGAGTGAGGAATTAGTTACTACAAGCAGGAGACCCACAAAGACTTACAGGGGGCCCATCTTTCCCTCATGTATCCCCCCACTACATGATTTCTTCTTTTCCATCCCTGTCAGCCCTCACAGTTTCTTCCTGCTTCTGTTTTCTCTTTGAGGGTTGCCAACTGGCCTCTTTGCTCCAGAGGGAGCAAAAATGATGGTGGGTGGTTTTATGTATTGAAAGGTGGGAGACAATTATCAATACAAGGCTTTTATTCAGAATGTTACTCAGATCTAATCTGACTCTACGAAGAGCGGCATCCAAATTTATACTGTTCCAAACTGAACTATATACAATGTAACTACTTTCATGAGGTCTGATTGGAGCTAAGCAGAGCTTTCTGATAGGATACTCTGTATGGCTTTAGGACCACTAGAAGATATTTATTATGCAGCCAATCACAACAGAGGAAGCTAGGATGCCTTAGCACAAACCATAACTAAACAGCTTAGAAATAACTCAGAACATAACACTCCTCCGCCCTTGGTTTAAATAAGATAGTCTCTAAGGTAGGTAGGAGCACATCTCGTTTGGGCGGACCGTCGCGGTAGCGGCGTACATTCCGGAGAATGCCCATCATGTTGGGTGCCCTGGAAATGGCCAGAGTCCATGATGTCCAGGGGCCCATCAGCTCTGGCAAAGTCCTGAATGGGTTCCGAGTTTGTTTGGCAAGGTGCCGACTCGACCGCTGGACTGGACGCCACAGTGCCACAAACAGGAGACAGTTCCCCGCGAAGAGCAGACGAGTGCGGATGAATGGGCATGGCTGTTTTGATGGGAAATGGTTCCCTATGTTGACCATCAGCC
This sequence comes from Gekko japonicus, assembly GCF_001447785.1. Classification (NCBI taxonomy): domain Eukaryota; kingdom Metazoa; phylum Chordata; class Lepidosauria; order Squamata; family Gekkonidae; genus Gekko; species Gekko japonicus. The sequence goes on from NW_015161453.1 coordinate 67,982, forward strand.
TTTCGGGCTGGAGGTGGCAGCCGCTGGTTCTCGGAAGGATGCATCTCCCGGGCACTGACAGTGCTCTCCGATGGGAGAACTCACGGACAGGGAACAGGAACTGGGGTGCATTGCAATATCTCCCCCCTAGCTGGCCAGCAACATCTGAGTTGGGCCAGGTGGCGGACTTGCCCTGCATTGTCCTGCACCTCGTACGAGATGGGTCCCATAGAACGGAGAACGACAGCTGGGACCCAGTGCAGACCTTCCCCGTAGTTCCGGGCATAGACCATGTCATCTGGAGCGAAGGTCTTCGTGCTCCCGGAGGCAATGGGGTCGCAACTAGTGTCTGGCACAAGGTCCGGGTGAACGTGGCTCAACCTGGTAGGCAGCTGGCGGCCCATGAGGAGCTCTGCTGGACTCTTTCCTGTAGCTGAGTGGGGTGTAGAGTGTTGGTGGAGCAAAAAGTCAGTGAGTTTGGGCAGGAAGTTCCCTCCACTGAGCCTTTGGAGTGAGTCCTTCATGATTCTTACCATGTGCTCCGCCTGGCTGTTCGTCTCCGGATGAAAAGGAGCTGAGGTGACGTGTCTGATGCCCCTCTCGTCCACGAACCTCTGGAACTCAGCGGAGGTGAATTGAGCTCCATTGTCTGAGACAAGGCCAAAAGTGGCGAACAGGCGGTCCAGGCAGTGGTTGATGACGCCCATAGGCATGGAAGTGACAGGAAACACCTCCAGCCATTTGGAGTATGCATCCACGATCAGCAGAAGTGTTCTGCCCTGAAATGGGCCAGCAAAGTCAATGTCGATACGGGACCATGGACCCTGCGGCTTTTCCCATGGATGAACAGGGACCAAGGGAGCTTCTGGCCTCGACTCCTGACAGGGCTGGCACGTTCAGACCCAGCGCTCGATTTGTTGGTCGAGTCCTGGCCACCAGACATAGCTCCTCGCTATCGCCTTCATTTTTACGATGCCAGGGTGCCCCACATGTAGGGCATCCAAAACACACTGTGTCCGTTGGGGAGGGACCACGACCCTGCTCCCCCAAAGGAGGCATCCCTCGCTCACCGGCAATTCTGCTGAGCGCAACTGGAATGGCTGGAACTTGACCTTGAGCTTCCAGGGCAGCCATCCCCTTCGCACGTAGTTGAATATGCGGCTGAGCGTATGGTCCCAGGTTTTGTAGAAAATGACGTCGGCAACTGTGAATGGAGGCTGAGGGAGCTCTTCAATGAGGAGCGTTTCCTGGATCTGGGCCCTGTGCTGTTCAGGCAGTGGCAGGCGGCTGAGGGCATTGGCATACCCAGTGGCTTTTTCGGGCCTGTGGATGAGGTTGAAGTCTTAGGCGAAGAGGAGGACGGCCCAACGCATCATTCACGGTGATAGAATCTGTGGTGTTTGGCAATCCTTTGTGAAAATGCCAAGCAGTGGTTTGTGGTCGGTGATTATTTCGAATTTACGACCGTAGATCAAATCGTGAAATTTCTTCACTGCTGCGATGATCACCAATGCCTCCTGGTTTATCTGGGCGTACTTTCTCTCCACTGCGGATAGAGTCCTTGAATAGAATGCTATGGGGGCCTCCTGGCCAGTTGGCAGCCTTTGGCTCAGGACTGCCCCGATCCCATAAGGAGATGTATCGCAGGCCCAAACAAGGGGCTGTTGCTCATCATAGTGGACAAGTACTCTGTTGGAGACCAGAAGAGCTTTGATGGCTTGAAATGCTGCTTGCTCCTTGTGGCCCCAAGCCCATGAAACAATTCTGTCTAATAGCCGATGAAGAGGCTCAGCGATGGCTGCTTTCCCAGGTAGGAAGGAGTGGTAGAAATTAAGGAGTCCTAAAAAGGACTGTAGCTCCTTCTTCGATTTCGGTGGGGGTGCTTTGCAGATTGCAGCAACCTTCTCTGGTGCAGGATGGATGCCATCTTTGTCCAGGAGAAAACCCAAGAATTTGACCGCGGGGACAAAGAATCCGCACTTCTCCCTTTTTACTCAAAGGCCAGCCTTCTGTAAATAACTGAGCACCTCTCGAATGTGGACAGTCAGTTCCAATTCTGAGGCTCCCGCTATCAGTACATCATCAAAATAGGGGATGACACCTGTCAAGTCCTTAAGAAGGTGCTCCATCAGTTCTTGGAAAATCCCGGGGGCGACGCTTACCCCGAACTGCAATTGGTTTACCTTGAAGGTGCCTCGATGTGTCACAATGGTCTGAAGCTCGGCTGTGGCTGTGTCGACAGGCAGTTGTTGGTATGCCTGTGCCAAATCGATTTTAGTGAACACCTGGCCCCCAGAGATGGATGCTAGAAGATGGCTTAGCACAGGAACCGGGTACGCATGCTGCTGCAGGGCCTTGTTGAGGGTGCACTTGTAATCCACGCACAAGCGAACTGAGCCATCTGGCTTTATTGGAGTGATGATCGGGGTTTCCCATTTGGCATTGGGAACTGGTTCCAGTATGCCCTGAGTTAGCAGTTTGATCATTGATGCGAGGCTTGAGGGCGAAGGGTGCTTGTCGTGGTTTTAGGTGTATGGGTTGAACTGCAGGATTCAAATAACAAAAAAAAGGAGGCCCTTTGTAACAGCCGAGTTCTAAATTGAAAACATTAGGGAACTCTTCTACAAAATTGGCAGCTCCCAACTGACTGAGGTTGTTGATGCCAATAATTTCAATACCGAGGGTGGTGAACCAGTCCAGACGAATAAGACTTGTGTGACAACCTTCAACAACAAGTAAATTAAGACGACCATTGAATTTCTTGTACTTGACTTGGATGGAGGCGATACCGATGACAGGAACTTGGTTCCTTTGGAAATCAAAAAGTTGCAGACTGCACTTCTGGGACAGACTTGTTGAAATGTGTTCCATGAGACAATTGACAGCGTGGAACCTGAATCGACCTCCATCTGACAAGCATGACCTTCAAGGAAGACAGTAACCTTGACCTTGGGACATGTGTGAAGACCTTGGTGGACGTATAGGCGATTGGTATAGTCCTCTGACACTCTTGCTTCATTACTGTATTTCAGCTGTCGATTGAACAAATGAGAGGACAAAAAACAAGATGAGTGGTGAGACTTACTCGAAGATCTTTCTGGATGACAGAAGACTTCAGGTGGAGGATTACTGTGCGACGAGCGACCGACTTTAGTGATGTGGCCCATCTTTCCACAAGAACGACAACTAGCATTGCGGAACTGACAGTCTCTATGTGCATGTGTGCCACCGCAACCGGCACACGCTCCCTCTTTGGGGGCTTTTCTGAGAACGGCGCAGCTTCTGGTTGGCTCCCGTTCTGTGGACTCCGTCATCAGACAATTCCGATTGGTTGTCTCTGGAATCAGATGAGTCTATGGTAACGCCGGGGTGAACAGTGCCAGTGCAGCATGACATGTGACTCTGAGTACCCGATCGCAGTTCGTGAAGAGAAATGTTGGTGGCCTCAACTCTCAGCGCTTCTTCGAGTGCTGATTCGGGAGTTCTTTTTTCAACAGAAGTGCTCACCTGATGCTGTCATCTCTAAGGCCGCAGAGCAAATGATCCATCAGGACTGAATCTAAATTTGGGAACTGGCAGTCACAAGCAGTCCTTCACAGCATGGTGACGTATTCAGTGACAGACTCACCCTCTTTCTGGCTTCGTTGGTGGTAAGCACATTGATGTACGGCAGCAGACGTCTTAGGCGCAAAATAGTTGTTGAGTCATGCCTTGATGATGCCGAGAGGTGTCTCCAGTAATTAGGACTGAGCTACTAAGTCCTGAGCAATGTCAAATGCTGCCTGGCCACAGGTACTGAAGAAAGTGGTGCGGCAGACATCGTCTCCTTCAATACTGTTTGCTATAAGGAAGCATTCAGAACGGTTGAGGTAGGATTCCCAGTTCCTAACCTTGGGGTCGAACGGTTTGATATGGCCCTTGGATGCCATGCCCGTAGTGATTTAGCTCTAGGTGCCCTCAGTGATTTCAGCTTGGACAGGTGAGAGTGATTTCCCCATTTGGTTAGGCCTGGCATCCCATCCTCATAGTCAGTTTTTATGTATTGAAAGGTGGGAGACTCTCCCAGAGAGTGCCACACAGAAACCCCAAAAGACCAACAGGAACAACATTTATACAGGCCCTTCCCTGTGTAAATTGATGGTGCAACCAGAAGTTCAGGGATGTAGCAGGTCAGGCCAGAGTAGAGTTGGGTAGAGTTGAGTCTCTCTCCCCCCTCCCAAGCAAGAAAGGTGGTGTGCAAAGCAACACCACCAACCTTGCTGGCTGCACATACATGCAGCAATTGGCTAAAACTGCCCCCCCCCGTTGGTCTTTTGGGGTTTCTGTGTGGCACTGTGGTATGCTTGTGGAGAGTGCGGGGTATAAATGTAATAATAAATAAAATAAATAAAAAATGCTTGCACTGGCACAGTGCCACTTGTTCCGGAGTGTGCCACTTGTTCTTATGGCAAACAAGCACCTCCCAAGACAGTTCACTTTCCCTGAGATTCTCTGGGAGAGTCTGACTGCTGGGTGCTGCCTGCTTGCCTGCCTTTAGTGCTGCTGGCTGGGTTTCCCCATTGGAAACAATGGAGGTAATAGGGGTAACCTGTTTGGGTGCCCATAGAATTGAGCCCACTGGTCCAATTGCTTTGGGACATGGGGGTTTATGTGGGGAGAGGCTCCCGAAGCTACCCTGAAAATTTGGAGCCTCTCCCTCAAACCCCCTCCCCCCCAGAGCCACTAACAGCACCGTGGGAAAAAGTAACTTTTTCCCACAACTTAGAGAACAATGGAGGGGATGGGGGCAACCTGTTTGGGGGCCCGTAGAATTGGACTCCCTGGTCCAATGTTTTTTAAACTTGGTGAGCATTTTGGGGAGAGCCTCAATCATCTGCCCTGCGGGTTTGGAGCCTCTCCCTCAAACCCCCTCCCCTCCAGCCCCCTGAGTATACCCTATGTTTTCACCATTGACTTCAATGGCCCATAGGATATAATTGGGCCAAATTGCCAAATTCGACGGCAATTTGGCAGCAAGCCGATTCGGTCAGAGAATCTGAATCGGCCCACAGCAGCCCAAAAGGGGCCTGAATGGGCCATTTTCGGGGGTGCACTTGGTACGGACAAACTGAATGCACATCCCTAGTAACTACTTTCATGAGGTCTGATTGGACCCAAGCAGAGCTTTCTGATAGGATACTCTGTATGGCTTTAGGACCACTAGAAAATCTTTATTATGCAGCCAATCACAACAGAGGAAGCTAGGATGCCTTAGCACCAACCATAACTTAACAGCTTAGAAATAACTCAGAACATAACAGGTGGGTAGTGTCTCTGACAGCCACGACTTGTCCTGTCCCCAGCTAGTCCTCTTGTAACTGGGGATATGACAGGAGAGGGCAGGGACACCTTTTCAGGCCTGTTTTGATTTCCAAGTTATTGAAACCAGGGCTTGGAAGGCTCAGTAACCTACAAAATGGTCACTGAAATGTTTATTTTTATATTTACATTTATATCCTGCCCTCCCCGCCATTCAGCAGGCTCAGGTCGACTAACAGCATATACAAAAATACATTAAAATTCTGTTAAAACTATCAGTCAGTGTAAAATCATACAACTTATATTAAAAGATGGTGAGTCTTCTGATATCGGCTGTCAATGGGTATTTGTTTCTTAAAACTACATACCTTGTTTCTAGTGTTTTGGGCAGCTTTTTTTTGGGGGGGGGGATATTCTCACCAGGAAACCTGGGACTTCCTTCTGGCTTTTAGAGAAATCCCCTCCTATCTGTCCCTAGCTCCATTTTGTGGATCTATTAATTCTATGGCATGTTTGGTAAGCTTCTCCCCATCTGGTAAGCAATGTTTGGCACTGGGTGGGGGAAGCGGGTCAAGGGAAATTTTAATATTCCCCTGAGATGGCTAGAACACCCAAGCTGAGGCTTGCCCTTGTCTTTTTTTCAATCCAAGAGCCTGTTTTTAAAATGTGCCCTTTATAAGTCCTTAAAAACCCCTGCACCTAATACTGTGGAAATACGTCAGCAGTACGTGACCGATCAACTTGAAATTGAATAGCGGTGCAAAGTAGGTCTAGAAGAAACTAATATACAGATGCAGCCGTACAAGAGAATTTTAAATTGTATATTTTAAAAGCCTGCTGAGTTTGCAGATTTCTCTAAGCACTGACCCTACTGAGAGCTTGTTGGTTTGAGCTTCAGTTTCCTCAGTTCTGAAATGGAATATGTGCAGTCTGTTTATAAAGTTCCATTTGCTCTGGCGGGGGCGGGAATTCATTTTTGTTTTCAGAAGCGCCAGTGTTTACACTGTATCCTGGCCTCTGAGTTTATGTGATCCTTCCCTGCTTTCCATTTGGTTACACTGCTGTGCTCCATGTTTTCACCAGCACTATTTCAGTTGCTAACCTGCTTCTTCTCACTGTTTTTTCCATGGTGCCTCAGCTGAAGCCAAATCCTGACAGCATGCTATTAAAGGAGTGAGGGCTGGGAAAGCCATCTCTTGAATCATTGTATGGAATGGATTAACCCAGTGGCATGCCAGGGAGGTCCAAGCTGAAGTAGCGAGGCCAGTAACCCATTTTGTATGTCCCTTCCCTTCACGGGAACTTTTAAAAATAGCATTTGGATAGCTCTTTTAAAAATCTTCAGGCTATACAAGCTGTATTTCCATGACTTCCTGCCATAAGGAAACACAAATGCTGAACAGAGCTCTAAGGTAAATTTAAAAACAAACCCAAGTGGCCTCTCACTGTATTCACAGGCTTTCCAAGAGCCACAGCTCAAGCAATACGATGATTAGCCATAAAATCACAAGAGCTGTCCATGAGGTTGTGGTTAAGCTATGCTGTGAGGTGACTTAGTTTTGCCTGTGGGCCTCAAAGAAATCTGTCACAATTGTTCAAAAGCTGCATCTCGGCAAAGACATTTTGAACTTTGGTTTAATCTTGATACATTTGAGGGAGGGAAAAGCCTTCTGTGGCCAACTGTTGCTGCTACTGCACTGGATCCTGTGCTGGAGACAGGCTGGCAGTTAGGGAGAATCTGAGAGAAGGGGGCGGATAGAAAATTGTGAATGCTGACATATTTTGAAATTATGCATGGGATACTTGAGATCTACTATTTGGGCTCCCAAAACAACAGACCTGAAAGCAGTGATGGTGAAATTTAAAACAAACCAGTCCATGCCCAACAAAAAGGGGATGGGGAAAGACACACAACCTTTTTGGTTAATCAAAATAAGAGCCAAATTTAGGGATGTCAGTTTCCAGGTGGGACCTGGGGATCCCCTGGAATTACAGCTCATCTCCAGACTTCAATTCCCCTGGAGAAAATGGATGCTTTGGAGGGTGGACTCTGTGGCATGGTACCCTGCTAAGGTCCCTGTCCTCCCCAAGCTCCACCCCCAAATCTTCAAGCGTTTTCCAACCTGGAACTGGCAACCCTAGCCCAAACTAGATATGATTGGAAGGGGGATAATTTTATTTTTGAAAGCAGAACTGAATTTCTGTACAGTGGAATTCTATGTACTGGCTGCTTGAGGAAGAGGTTTGCACTTAGAAAAGAAACAAGTTATTTATTGTAAGAACTCCATACTTGATAGGAAAGGCAGCTTTTTATCTCGCTTTTTTATCTAGGGGAGGGATTGTAGAAAGCATGTCCCATTGTCATGGTAGAAAAAGGGACAGAGAAAGAGAAAGGGAATGACTGGAAGGAAAGAACTCCTAAGAGTAGCATTCTGGGCAACAAAGGGACAGCATCAGCAGCGGACACAAGGGAAGGTTAGGAAGCACCCTGTCTAGCCTATACTGACTGTCTGCTGTCCTCCCCTGAGATCCCAATGTCTTTCCTGGCACTGAGCAACATTGTACAGTCCATTCCTTCTAACAGTTTTTATAAATTTCCACCTCTTTACATGTAAATAAAGGGGTGGGTGAGAGAGAGAGGGTTCTATTTTTAAACAGCAACTGAGCAGATAGGTTGTGGTGGTAAACTCTGTCCCACTTCTTGCTACATTGGTTCTGATACCAGAAGTCAGTTGGGTTGAGCAAAGAATGCTGAATACAATGGAGCACATCAAGGTAAGACTGGGGAGGGTGTCCTAGACCCTGACACCCATTTTAGACTTGATGGGTGAACTTGTGTATAAATATTAGGAGATGCCCCTGTTTTCATTAAGTAGCAGTTGTGACTACTGTTTGCTTTCATGGGTGCCCAATACGGTGCCATCTCTGCACAAAGCAAGAATTTGCATTGCCTATAAAATGGATGCCGACTGGATGGCCCAGGCTAGCCTCATCTTGTCAGATTTCAGAAGCTAAGCAGGGTCAGCCCTCTTAGTTATTTGGATTGGGAGACTACCAAGGAAGTCCAGGGATGCAATGTAAAGGCAGACAATGGCAAGCCATGTCCATTCATCTCTTGCCCTGAGAACCCTACTAGGTTTCCATAACTCGGCTGTGACTTGACATTCCACCTTGATGGCACATTCTTCCATAAAATGGGCATGCTTTCACCTCTCTGTTACACATTTGGCAGAGAGTATCCCTTGAGTAACGGGTTCAATCCCTGAGAATTTCATACAAATTGAAAGAGGTGAGGGAGTTGCAGTTGGAAGTTTGTTTCCCATTGGACCCAACAGGAATGAACACCAACTTGAATAATTTTAAATGAATAGCATAAGTAAATAGCTCTCACACTGTTGGTTGGGGCCCAAAAGCAGATCATGACCATCCTACAGATGGGTGTTGGATCCCCAAGCATCGAGAATAAATCCACGTTTTCAAGAAAAGCAAAATTTATTTCAAAGCGTTGAAGACATACTCAAACACGTTCTTTGTTAGAACTGGGGATACACAGTTAGGTCAAGCATAATAAAGGAACTTCAAATAGATACAGATCCAATGGAGAGCTTTCCCGCTGGCGGGCTAATGAAACGGTTGCGCGCCCAGTACGTGGGAACCAGGCAGAACATCAGACAAAACACAGGTGCAGTACTCATGGGAAAATCAATAGGCAAGCATTACAGCATCTTCTCCCCCACACAACCTCCAGCAGTTATCTTAAGCATTCCAAAGCAGGAGCAGGATGATAGAAACCAAGCCGGGTGTAACAGGGAAAGGATATGTACACAGAGGTCACAGAAAACAGAATGGCAGCTTGCTGACATACTGCCCCCCTTAAAATACACTTACAACACACCTCCCGGCCTGGGCGGGAGATCTCCCGGGCTGGGCGGGAGACTTCCCGGTTTGTCCGGGAACCTTCTGTGGAAACTACGGATCAGGTAAGGGGCCCGAATATCCCCTTCTTCCACCCATTCGCGGTGCTGGGGACCGAAATCAACCCATTCGATAAGGTACCAGAGTTTACCACGTTTCACTTTACAATCAAGGATATCAGCTATTTCAAAATGTTCATCCCCTTCCAATATGACAGGTGGAGGAGGAGTAGTCGCTGGTCTCCAAGGAGACGGTCCAGGATCCTTCTTCAATAGACTCATGTGAAAGACAGAATGCAAGGCACGTAAATTCTTAGGCAAAACAACATCAACTGCCACATCATTTATGACTTTACGCACTTTGAACGGACCAATGAACTTCCATCCCAATTTTCTGCTAGGCCGCAGCATCTTAATGTTCTTGGTCGAGACATACACAAGATCCCCAGGTTTCAGATCAAACCCCACCACCCTACCCTTGTCTGCCTGGGTCTTGTAAGCAGCCTTGGCTGCGTCAAGTGTTTGGCATAGCAGAGGCCATGCTTTTTGCAAGGACATACACCATGTATCAGCATCCCCCACAGGACGTTGGCCCATCCCCTCCAAGAAAGGGAGGGGGGGACTGTCGTAACCAGATACAGCTTTATAAGGAGACATGCCTGTGGAGCTATGGACCGTATTGTTATAACAATATTCAGCAAGAGGCAATAATTCACACCAATCATTCTGTTGATAATTAGTAAAACAACGCAGGTATTGTTCCAGAGTCTGATTAACCCTTTCCGTTTGTCCGTCAGTTTCAGGATGATACGCGCTGCTGAGCCCTTGTTCGACCCCTAAAATGGAAAGAAGTTCCCTCCAAAATTTAGAAACAAATTGGGTCCCCCTGTCAGAAATTAACTTAGCAGGTAATTGATGAATTTTCACCACGTGGGACATAAACGATTTCGCCAACCTCTGAGCTGTAGGCAAGGAAGGAAAAGGCACAAAATGAGCTTGCTTAGAAAACAAATCAACAACCACCCAAATAACAGTGTTCCCTTTGCTCGCAGGGAGGTCAGTAATAAAGTCCATGGACACCACTTCCCATGGTCTCGACGGAGTAGGGAGTGGCTGCAGTAAACCAGGAGGCTTGCCCATCCTGGGTTTAGTTAAGGCACAGGTTTGGCAGGACCTAACAAACATCAAGAGGTCTTTGCGCATTTGTGGCCACCAGAATTGTCTGCGGATGAGTTGCAAAGATTTAACGAAACTCCAATGCCCTGCCAGTTTCGAACCGTGAGCAGACTCCATCACCTCCCTCCTCATCGAAATAGGCACATACAATTTGTCTCCAGAATAAATCAGACCTTCAGGGCTACGGACACAATCAGGTAATGTCTTAAGGGAGGCATCATCCTCAGCAGTAAAAGCAGAAAGATATTTCTGGACCCAGGCCCCCCCTCCCACAGGGAACAGGGAAGGCGAAGTCTCATCAGAGTGTGGAATCGTTCGCGCTTGCGCCCGGGTGACCACGGCCCCCCCCAGATGGGAGGGGGAAAAAACAGAGTCCATGATGATCTCACGCTGACTGTCATGTTGTGGGAGGCGTGAAAGCGCGTCAGCCAGGGAATTAGCCGCCCCCGGGAAATGACGAAGTGTGAATCGAAACTTAGCGAAGAAGTCCGCCCAACGAAGTTGCTTAGCGTTGAGAGAACGGGGGGATTTCAGCATCTCCAGATTCTTATGATCAGTCCAGACTTCAAACGGCAGTTGCGCCCCCTCCAGCCACTGCCTCCAAGTGGAGAGAGCCAGCCGGATCGCTGACGCTTCCTTTTCCCAAATCCCCCAGTTTCGTTCGGCATCAGAAAACTTTTTAGACACAAATGCCAGGGGATGTAACCGACCATCTTCCCCTTCTTGCAAAATAGCGGCCCCCATAGCCACATCCGAGGCATCAGTTTGGACAATAAACTTCTTAGATTCATCAGGGCGCGCCAGCACCGGCTCGGAGGTGAACATCAGTTTAAGTTTCTCAAAAGCCTCTGCGCAAGCAGGGGACCATTTAAGCGGGGCGCCAGGTTTCGTAGCATCAAAACCCTTCCCTTTGGTCTTTAGCAACTCAGTCAGGGGAAGGGCAATTTGCGCGAAATTCTGGATGAAATTTCTGTAAAAATTGGCAAATCCGAGGAACATTTGCAATTGTTTGCGGGTCCTGGGGGGCTCCCAGTCAAGTACAGCCTGAATTTTAGCAGGGTCCATTTCAACCTTCCCCCCAGAGATGCGGTATCCCAAAAAGTCAATGCATGTCTTGTGGAATTCACATTTTGACAGCTTAGCAAACAAGTGGTGTTCATAAAGTCGCTTAAGGACCTGGCGCACCAATTTAATATGCGACTGGAGGTCCTGAGAGTACAGCAACACATCATCAAGGTAAAGGACCACTCCTTTGAATAGAAACTCATGTAGGACCTCATTGATTAGGTTCATGAAGACCCCCGGAGCCCCTTGAAGGCCGAAGGGCATAACGAGGTACTCAAACTGCCCCAAAGGGGTATTAAATGCTTCCAAAGCAGGAGCAGGATGATAGAAACCAAGCCGGGTGTAACAGGGAAAGGATATGTACACAGAGGTCACAGAAAACAGAATGGCAGCTTGCTGACAATGGGTCATGAAGTCAGGAAGGGGGGGGGGAAGGGTGAGCTGGGAGAGGAAGCTCCAGGAGGCTTGATGGCAAATTTGGTCTGCCTCTACCTCGTGTGTGAAATATCCATAAAATACAGTTTGTTGTTCAATAATTCTATAACTACTAAACATGAAACACAGAATATAAGCTTGTTCAATGCTGACTGATGTGAAATTGCTGCATTTTATCCCAGCGAAGAGGAAAGTAGCATAAAGTTACTTTGCAAGCTGTCCCCAAATGGCTTGGTAAGTTTAGAGGGGTCTCCCATTTCAAAAAGTTTGAGAACTAATAGTGAAGAATCATTTTTAAAGAAAAGAGAACAATCCCAAAACAAAAATGATACCTCCACATCCGTAACACGTGAGCTCAGATGCTGTGCATCTGCTCCAACCACCATAAGTCCGAACAACCAAAGTTTGGCAAGCAAGCAAAGGCAAACCTAACATATGAATTCCCAAACAGCCAGTAATGAATTGCAAACAACAAAAGAGAAGCTATAGCACATCGGACATCAATGTATTTGTATGTGATGTTGCACTGCTTATGTTAGGTGTCTCAAATACCAGTGTGAACAACATCATTACAAATTATTGTACTGTTGTGTTTTCAATCTTTACTGCTTTTTCAAACCTTCCCTTGGGTTTGGGTTTTTTCTTTTGTTCTCTGTCTTTCTTCCTCCTTGGTGTGTAATTAAGTGCTTGCTCTGAAACACACAGTAAATTAGAATTTGGATTGAACCATTCTCTGCTATAAAACAGGAATAAATCTCAATTTCTACAAACACAGTTAATTTATGTTACATCATCGTTGGAAGATACACAGCCTGAAGGAAGGCATTGCATTCTTCATGACACATTTCTCAAAGTACAATCTAAAAGGTTCAGACAGCTGCAATTGTAGTGACTAAATTAGTTGCAACAACAACAACAAAGAACTTTAAATAATCAATTCACACATGGTAGGCCTGATAATATAATTTGCTGCAGTGAATCATTGGTTTGTGCTGAGGAACTGCAATAAAGCCAATCTGGATGTACTCTGTAGCAATATGTGCAGCTAGCAGGGGGTAGGAGGATAGCCTCACTGTAGTACCCAATTGTATTACTTCTACCTTTTGGGTGCCATGATAAACATTCTATATGTAAATGATCTCAGGCAAATGTCCAGAAAATGACTAGTTTCTTCTGCTGTATTTGTTGCTCAAAGAGACTGAAAGCCCTTTTATGCCTTCTGTCTTGAAGCATTCTACAGTTTCAAAGCATTGTTTTGTAAGCGCTCTCTGCTGCTTATTACTAACAGTTCTTCCTATTTAAAAAATAATATTGGAAGAAAACCACATGTGCAAAACCTTGTATTAAAAAAAAACAACCTTTTTCATGAACTACTATTGTTTAGGAAATCAACCTGCCAATTGAAATGTCAATGGGCCCAACTGTATATTAATTGCACGTTATCAACTTCTTTATTTTTTTGTGACTTTCTTCCACAAAGGGAACTCAGGCTTACCTATGGCTCCCAGGAGGGCTCCCATCCATGCACTGATCACACCCAGACCTGTTTAGCTTGAGGAAGGCCGCCACACCATGTGCCTTCTGACAATACTCTGTGCTTTTTAGTTTTAAGCCTGTGGAGGTTTTTAGGGTGCAATCCGTTCCACCCCTCTTTATGAGGCTTTGTGGGCTTTGCACATGGGTAGAGTTTCCCATAGGAAGTCTATCGTGCTATTTCTTTTTCCTAACCCTGCACCTCCTGCCTTCCACTGAGAATGTGCTTCGTGATGGAATGCATTAAAACAGGAAATTAACATGATCATGAAAATTGTGTGTGTTTGGTGTATCCTTGACATGTGTGTTTGTGAATATGGCCCACTTTCCAACTGGAACCCACACTGACCCTAAAGTTCCCAACTGTAAGGTGTTAATGTTTCTCTTTGCCCAGGGCTTTGTACAGCTAATCATCCTGCTCAGGGGTCATTTCCTGCAGGAGCGCACAGGAGTGGAGCTCCGGCAGTAAGGAGTCCAGGGGGCGGGCACATGCAACAAGCCCCGCCCCCTGCTCCCAGCAGCCCTCAGTTGGGTCACGAGGAGAAAGAAGCAGTCAGGTAAGTTGTAGAGCCGCCCCCCCGCCCGCCTTCAGGTACAATCCCTCCTCTGCGAGGACAAATCTGCACATCCCCCCCCCGCAATAGCTAGCAATCCAAAACAGTCCAGTGGAGCCTGAGCGGTGGGTGTTGCCTTCTGACACACTTCCAGTGATGTCAGGGGGCGTGGCATATGCAAATAAGTTATGCTAATGAGTTATGCTAATGAGCTCCTGCACCTCTTTTTCTACAAAATGACCCCTGATCCTGCTTCCTTTCCAAGCCAAAATGTGCAGACAACTCTCACTAGGAGCATGAGTGTCCTATTATTAGGGGACCTGGAGCTGAGCAGAGCCACAAGGAAGCTTAATGTGAGGCATGCAAGGGTTTCATCCTCACACTAACGACCAGGCATATTGCAGTATGGTCGGCATAAAATGCATCAATCTAAAGATTGGTGAGAGATGTCTGTGTGGACATTTAGTGGACTAGCACAAGGTTATGCCCTTAGTCTCCTTATGCCCATATCATGCAAAGAAAACAGAAGAAGGCAGACAGTTTGGCATGATTTTTTCGTTTCTGAAATACTGAGAGAATACAGATTCAGGTAAACTTGATTCACTGAGAGTATGGCAGATTTTGGAATGACTCAGATATTTTTAATCAAGATTTGCTATGGACAGAAACACAATATTCAACCCAGACTATGGGGTGTGTTTTTTTGGTGATGTCCAAATATCACTGATTCTTTTATAATGTTGTAAACATACTCTTTGGTTATATATAATGTTCCTGTTTTCAGGTTTTTGCCTCACCTGGCACTTGATAGTAGACAACAAGCTCCTGGGCTGCATTCTGCAAATAAGTTTTTCTTACCTTTCAAATTGCCCCAGTCTAAATTAGGTTCGCCTGTTGGCTGCTTTTTAGATTTTAAAAATGTTGTGAAATCTGATCGCTGATCTCCCACCTAACTCAGTTGTCTCTTAGATGGCCAACTTGCACATGGTCTAAAGCATGTCAGACTGCACATCGAAAGCTCACATGCCCTTTCATATTAAAAATGTCCTCTTCATCGTAAACTACATGTTGGGGAGTTCCAGCATAGACATCTCTCTTAAATGCTAGTGATTAGGGTTGACAGGCCATGCAACTGGGTATTTCTAGAGTTTTCAGCAATTCCTACAATGACATGAAAACTTTTTCCTGGAAGTGACACCACACTGTGTGCAATCCCGGAGTTTAATCTTTCTCTCTCCCACCACTGCTCTGAGGAGTGGTGGGGAATAAGGGAGGGGGGCAGCAAGAGGTCTCCCACCATGATGGGAAGCCATAGGTGTGAGGCAAAGCACCCCTGACCTCCCCCTTGAGGATTAATGTGATTGGTAATGGGCTTGTTCCTTCTGCAGGCGTTAATAATTGGTCTCTCAGCCTACACAGTCCTTATCATTTTCAAGGCCAGAGCTGAAGATGAAGTGATTCACTTTTCATGAGGTAATTTTCTAGAGGGTTCCACCAAGAATGTGTCCTGATTGGCTGTCATCATCACCTGGCACTTCTTGGCAAAAAAAAATCATAATTGAGCTAAGGCCCTGAAGAAGAGAGACCAGCTTGGATTCTGATGGACTAAAAAGGCCTGGACTATGATATGCTTGAACATGGGGGATGCTCAAAGACTCTGACTTTGACTCTGGGATTTAGGGTTTCTGCCATCTAATGCAAGTGTTGGAAAGTGTTAGACAGTTAAACTAGGGGTTTTTGTGTGTGTTTTATGCTGTATGATTTTAGAGTAATGTGTTGCTTATAGAATGAATCTTTAATCCTAAAAGAAATTAAATAAATATCATCAATATATATAAAAGAAAGTCCCCTCACCATAAAATCAATGCCCAGGCCAAACTGCTGGATCTAGAAACACCAAATTTGGGGAGAGCACTCCTACCATGAAGTAGATGCTCGCTAAGAAGGGATTTTTAGAAATTCGAGCCCTAAATTGGTCAAAAGGGGTTAAATTTGCTCCCCCATTGATTCCTATGTGGCTGCCAGGCAGATGCCTCCTTGCACCCCCCACTCTTTGATTGGTCAGCTGCAAAGCTCAGTGTTCTGAGGTAACCCCCCCAACAGTTACAGGAGACTGCAGAGAGCTAATGACAGTTGAGGAAATCAGGAATGGCCAACAACCACCTGTGAGGTGCTGTAATGCTGCTGGTCAAGCCTCTCTGATGGCTTCCAACACACTCCCCCCACCTCCTACACCTAACAGGTGATGGTCTGTCAGGTGCAGCAGCAGTTGCAGGGTGCTTAAAGCCACAAGGGAGCCCGCCCCAGCAGTAACGCCTTAGTGATCCTGCCAGCCCAGCCTCCACAGTGGCTTCTAATACTCCTCCCCCTCCCCTTCCTACACTGGACAGGCAGCTGTCTGTCAGGTGTAGGAGAGGAGGTGGGATGCTTACAGCTTCCGGGGAGGTTTGCTCAGCAGGATTGCCTTAACCCTGCTGCTGGCCCAGTCTCCCTGATGTCTTTAAACATGATCCCCCCCCACACCAGACAGGCCGGTGTCTGTCAGGTGTAGGAGCAGGGCCAGGGTACTTTAATCCATCAGGGATGTCGCTCTAGCAGGATCACTTAGCGATGCTGCTGGCCCAGCCTCTCCAATGGCACCTTTAAGACCAACAAAGGTTTATTCAGGGTATGAGCTTTCGTATGCATGCACACAAAAGCTCATACCTTGAATAAACCTTTGTTGGTCTTAAAGGTGCCATTGGACTCTAAATTTGCTGTCAGGCTGCAAGTGCAAGTGATAATTTTGGCATGGCAACCCAAAATGTTGCCTAAACTCTGGCATTTGTTTTGTGATGTCTGCATATTAGGATTTTTCCCCCAAAGAAAGATTTATCCACAAAGCTGGAGGATCCCCCTGGGTTGTATGTCTTATCAGATTTATCTACTTAGATTATTTATAGTGGGAAAATTGATACGTTTTCTGTTATGTCGGAATTTATATTATAAGGCGGCAATACTGATAGATACGCACACACAAACACACACATATATTTTTATTGGTTGCTATTGAGCTTTGTTTATAAATAGTGGTGAGTATTAAAAAACACACACAGATATGCTTTTAAATTGAGCATCAAAGACTCAGCTGAAGAGCTTTCCATTCTGAGAGAGGAGGGGGAAGCCATGTATGCCACCCTGATCTCCATAGAGGAAGGCAGAGGGGTTAAAATGTAAATAAATAAATAAATACATTTCTAATGCCTTGACATTTATGTACAGTACCACAGAGTGATTTGCATAGCAAGTGATTAAACTTCAGTAGGCTGCTCAGAGACACGGCTATACTGTATCAGGACCATCATTTTTCTCTCTTGCTTCTCTAATATTAATTTGTCCCTCAGACACTTTTTGTTCTCTTTCCTGCTGTGATGTCTGTTTCCCTCTCTACCTTGCTCCCCTATTTCTTTCCAGCTGTTGTATGCATTTCTTCAAAGTTAAGAGTACAAACAAAAAACCCCCTCAGAGATCAAATACAAGAGCTCTGTTCTCCCTTTGCAGATATTCCACTAGCTGTTTCCATCCCTATTTCCTACATTACCTAAAGAAATGCACAGCCCTGCATGAATTCTAACTTGTCTTAGCAACCTTTGATCCTGAATAACATCTGCTCCTCAAGGATTTTGCCTGGGGTTTTACAATTATTAAGGTAACAAACAAAAATATTTGAGAACTAGAATTATTGAGCTTTTTCAAATATATATTGCCAACTCATGTTTGGGCGTTTTACTCAAACTAATGTGCATTAATGGAAGAATCAATGGGAGAGACCTCTCTGACTGAACTTGGATTAGCCCCAACGTTGCTTTTTTTCCTTCAAGGGTTTCTCACTTCCTAAGTTCTTGTCACACTTCCTTTGTGGTGTGGGAGCTGCTGAAGAAAATGAAGCACGGCTTCTGCGGGAAGGAGAGAGCATGGGTTCTGCCAACATGGCCTAATACCACTTGAGAATTAGGAAAGATCTGTACTACTGTGGCTGTTTCCAGACTGCAAAGTTCATGTGGCCTTCTGCAGCCCTTTATTTCTTTCCATACTTGTGCAAAGGGAATGGTAATGTAGTGGGTTTTGTTGTTTGAGAGCAAGCTCTTGTTTTTATTAGGGAAAAACTGGGGGTTTTGGGTGGGGTTATCCTGCAGTTAAAATATTTTAGGTGGGTAGCTGTGTTGGTCCTCAGAAGAACAGCTAGATCTGAGTTCAGTAGCATCTTAGAGACCAACAAGATTTCCAGGGTAGAAGCTTTCGAGATTTCCAGGGTACAAGCTAGAAAAAGCTACTGGACTTGAATCTTGCTCCAATTTAAACAGTGACATTTAAAAATTGTCTCCAGTATACAGAGAAATAAACATTGGGGCCCTTTCTGCACTCTCCTTTTAATCCATGTTCACCTCCAAGCAATTCTGCACTGAAATCGAATTCAACCTTATTTTAAATCCAGTTTCCCCCCCAATCTGCACTAAAATTGATCAGCCCGCATTTGCACTATGGTCTGATATACATCAGGAATGAACACTACCCATGTTTTGGAAAAATGGAGAATCCATTTGGAATGTCTGTGACGTTGTGAGGATACTTCTTTATGAGTTTTGATGTGTGAGGAAGTCTTTACGAAACGTAGCACCAACTCCGGAGAATTTCGTCCATCTATTCATCATCTGTTCTAAACAAACAAAAATGTTACTGTAATTTTGTATTTTTGTATTCACTTGGGAGATTATTATTACAATTATTGTTTGCATAATTGCAGTAGTTCTTTTTATTCTGGCTTACTTATACTGCAACCCCTTACCTATTTGTGTCTAAAATTGATTTCAACATCCATTTTATTCTGCCCCCCCCCCCATTCTGCATTACATTACCTCCCTTCAGTGGTCAGCCCAGTTTCAGCCTGCTGTTGTCCCAGGTTATTTGGATGCTGTTTTGCCCTGGACCTAAATTGCCTTGACTCGAACACAGAGAAAATCCGGAGTGGCAGGCTAATGCAGAAAGGACCTGGGTTGGATTCAGACTAAACTGGCCATTTCCACTGATACTCCCTTCCTGCTGCTGATCACCTTCACATCATTCCTCAGAGTCCCCTGACTCCCAGGAGCAGCATTTTGTGGAGATAGGTGGGCTGCAGTGGGAGTAAAGAGGCAGGAAGTTCTGGCAGAAATTTAGTCTGGATCCAACCTATTGTCCCTTTAGGGTTAAAACCACAATATTTTAAAATAAAAACACTTAAAATAGCTTTCTGGGAATAGCATTGATATGTGAGGAAGGCTCACAGTTACAGAGGCTGTTGCTCATTGGTAGAGCATATGGTTTGTGTTGAGAAGTTCTCAGGTTCAGTCCCTGGCATGTCCAGTCAAAAGGACCTCAACAAGGGTTGGGATGAGCTGTTCTTTAGGACTTTGGAGAGCCACTGCTAGTCAGAATACGCAATACCAAGCTAGAGGGACCAGTGAGAAGACTTGGTATAAGGAAGCTTCATCCACCCGTAAGAATCTGCTAAATGAGTGTTCTGCAAACTGAAGTCTGGGGTCCACAACAGTACTCCAGGAGGTCTGCTAGTCCTATGTAAGGGCTGAGGATGAGACCTTCCCACACCTATCTGGCTAAAGTGAATTCAGAGCTTTCTCGGTTTTCTAGGAAATGGGGCAGGAGCTGCCCCCCTCAGGGAAAGGGGATAGAATTAGGCCCAGCTCCCACAGTCAAGAGCTCAGAGAACTGCCACTGCACACAGTCATCTAGCTTCCAAAAGATTGGTCACTGGACTCCAATAACTCAGCTTTAGGAATTGATTGAGTGACATTAAAGAGGTACAGACTTAATGCAGTCATTGTAGTCACAAACTTGAACTAGCTTTCACTGTATTTCCCAAAGCAAATGATTTCAGGATTGAAAAAGAGAAATGCCATCCTTAGAAAACAATAGTCAGTGGAGGGTTTTCAATTAAATACTGACAGTCCATATTATGTGTGATACTTGCTCTTCTTCCATTTCTATGAGCAGCTCTGAAAGGTTTCCATGGCTCCTTCCCTCCTCCTGTCCAGCTGGCCTCTGTCTAAAAATTATCTCTCCTTATATATGACTAGCAGTAAAGCCCGTTGTGAAAGCAATACAACGGGATCTAGAAAGAGGCTCTGGGGCAGTGCTCTGGCTTTGGGCAAACAGTGTCAATTTGCTGTGGTGACCTCAGCAGGGTATAATGACAGAGTCCACTGTTTTCTCCAGAGGAACTGATCTCTGCTACCTGAAGAGCAGTTGTAATTGTGAGTAATCTGTAGCCCTCACCTGGAGATTGGCAACAATTGTTACCCAGGACAAAATGGCTGGTTTGGAGGGTGGAGTCTATGGCATTCTACCTGTCTGAGGTCCCACCCCTCTGCAAACTCCACCCCTCAAATCCCCAGGAATTTGTCAGCATGTAGTTGGCAACCCCATCTCCTTCCCAGCTAGCCACCAACCTACCATTATCTGCCCCTTTGACTTCAGCTGACATCTGCCCTCCCTTCTGCAGAGCAGTTGTAATACTGAGTGCTCTCCAGCCCTCACCTGGAGATTGGCAACAATGGTTCCCTATGTGAGACTGACTGGTTTGGAGGGTGGAGTCTATGGCAGTGTACCTGTCTGAGGTCCCACCCCTCCTCAAACCTCACCCTCTTCAGGCTCCATCCCTCAAGTCTCCAGGAATTTCCCATCTGGAGTTGGCAACCCTATCAGGATTGGCCCCAATGTGTTTTCTCCCAAAGGCCAAAGTGGGTAACAGGACCAAGCTTAGTTGCCTACCAACAGGCACTGAGGGGAATGTAGGGTTGCCAGCTCTAAGGAGGGAAATACCTGGAGGTTTGGGGGGTGGATTCTGTAGAGGGCCGGGCGACGGAGGCATCGGCCTTCTGTCGCCCGCCTTGCCCCCCCAATCTCGGCCCGGGCACCCGCGGCTCCCACCAGCGGCCGCCCGACTCCAGACTCCCCCGCGGCCACTCCAGCCAGGCGACGGAGGCATCGGC
>NW_015161453.1:89033-89140 GCF_001447785.1 Gekko japonicus
GGTTGCTGGGCCAAGATTGGCAACAGTAGTTCCCCAGGAGCCCCATCGTAAATGCACAAAACAATTCCTAAAGATTTTCCAAAACACTACTCTGTTGATAAATTGCA
>NW_015161453.1:89303-89444 GCF_001447785.1 Gekko japonicus
ACCATCAGCCAACCTTAATCTGCCTGTCTGTCTTAGGTTTTACACACACACACACAGCCTCTGCCTAGGGAAAGGGCAGCTGACATCATTCTCCTCTCCCCTATGAGGTATGTTATGCAACTGAAAATTCCAACTGCCTTG
>NW_015161453.1:90390-102476 GCF_001447785.1 Gekko japonicus
TGCACAAAGCAGCCAATGAACCCAGCCAGTGTCTTCCGAGTGGCAGTTTTTTCGGCCTAACACTAAAGGGGCCAATTTTAGAATTCTGGCACCCAAAACTCTTTTATAATAAGGGAGAGATTGTGAAGTGGGGTGACACTTTCTGAACATTCCACATGCTCCTAAATTAGTTGGCTCCATGATGTGTCACTCAGAAGCTGTCCCTATCCACTGGCTGCATTGCCTGAGTCCCACTTCCAACATTCTAAACAGTTTGCTGTCCCCCCCCCCATAGCCAGTCGGAACACATAGGTCGTTTGCATATGCGGCCTGATTGGCCTTTGCCTCTAACATTCTAAACAGTTTGCTCTTGCTATTGAGAGTCATTGAATGTGTCCTGAGGTAAAATACATATCCCAATCTTCCCTTAAATGGTCACTGGAGTTGCCAATCTTCCTGTGGGGCCTGGAGATCTCCCAGAAACCACCATGTTCTCCAGCCACAGCACATCATTTCCCCTACAGAAAATTTCCCAGAAGACATGGCATAGGAGGAGGTGCTTCTCTACCTTAGCTGCCACTGCATAGCCCCAAATTA
Source organism: Gekko japonicus (assembly GCF_001447785.1). Lineage (NCBI taxonomy): Eukaryota > Metazoa > Chordata > Lepidosauria > Squamata > Gekkonidae > Gekko > Gekko japonicus. Next base: position 90,967 of record NW_015161453.1, read on the forward strand.
ACATAAACCAACCTTCAGGCGGCACCTGGAGATCTCCAACTGATGTCCAGATGACCAAGATCAGTTCTCCTGGAGACAATGGCTGCTTTGGGCAGTGGACTCTATGGCATTATACCCTGCTGAGGTCCCTCCCCACCCTTTCCCTCCCTCTACCCCTCAGATCTACAGGTATTTCCCAACCCAGAGTTGACAACCATGTAACTGGCTATGGAACCACTTTCCAGACCCTTGAAACCCAGAAAACATGGCATAGGAGGAGGCGATTTTCTACCTTAGCTGCCACTGCATAACCCCAAATCAACGTAAGTCAGAGGTGGAGGGAACCAAAACTGTTACCATGTGGCTGTCCTCCCATACTACCCACAGGGCAGCAAAACGACTTCCAGTGTTCCCTCTAAGGTGAGTTAGTGTGAGCTAGCTCACAGTTTTTTAGCCTCTGGCTCACACATTTCTGTCTTAGCTCAGGAAGGATGGCTCCAGAGCAGACTAATTTATGCAGTAGCCAAATTGCTCGCTCACCACTTTAATGCCAGTAGCTCACAAAGTAGAATTTTTGCTCATAAGACTCCACAGCTTAGAGGGAACATTGCTTGAGACAGCCCTGTCTTATAGCTAAGCAGAAGGAAATAAACATGGCTTGCCTCCCTCTGTTTTTCCCTTCTCTCTGCCACCCCACCAGCCACAGCCGGGGCACTCACCTGGAGCTTCCTTCTAGAACTCGTATTTCTTCCCACAACGGGCCTTACTCCTAGTTAATAAATAATGAGGTTTCTTCTTGTTCCCAATGCAAAATCCTTTTCAAACAAGTGGTGAAACTGATTAGAATGTGGGTCAGGAGCTTTCTAGTTGTGACCCTATGGAATTCACTCCCCTCTAAGACTGGACCTTGTGTAGACAGTAAAACAATTTTTCTTAAATTTGTTTTTATAGTATAGCAGATATAGCTTTCACAGTTTTATGTTGAGGATGTGAGAGAGAACAGAAGCCTTTGTGAGGCATGCAGACCACACTGTTAACAGGGGCAGTCTGGCACATGGCAGGCACAGGCAAGGAACGAGGAGGAGGCTTGGTTCCTTGAACAATTTCAGATCCAAATGGGGGTTCTCTGGTTGACAACCATGTAGCTAAATCAGAACTGTTGTAGTAAAAATCTACTATGATGTGCAGTTGGATGTTTATTCCCATATTGATTTATTTAGTGCATCCCCCCGACCAGAAGTTTAGGGCAGCACAGATGGATTGTCCCTTATATTCTCACAACAACCCTGTGAGGTAGCATATGCTGAGAGTCAGTGACTGATCCATGGTCACCCAGTAGTTTCATGACAAGTGGGGAATTTGAATCTGGGTCTCCCAATTCCTTTCCTAAAGTTCTAACCATTGCACCAAACCACACAGATGCAGTTCTGCGTTTACATTTTGACTCATGCTATAGGCCAGTGTACATTGTTATGCAGATAACATGAGGGAAAATATATGTAATACAAATAATAATAATCGATGGCAAAAATGGCTGTTATATCAGGAGTCATGGCTAGGGTTAGGAAGATTTCTATGATTCAGTACAGCCTGCAAAGGAAGCAGGGCTGTATGGGCAGCTTCTGGATACAATCCAGCAGAACATATGTTAAATCCCACTTCTTTCAGATGCTTTCAGTGGTGCACTAGGTTGTGGTCCTGGGTATTGATTTAGATTGGGAAAAGAAGAAGAGTTGGATTTATACTCTGCCCTTCACTTGGAGTCTCAGAGCAGCTTACAATATTCTTTCCTTCCTCTCCCCACAACAGACACCCTGTGAGGTAGGTGGAGCTGAGAGAGCTCTGAGAGAACTGCTCTTGAGAGAACAAAAACCTGGTTCTCCAGATTAGAGTCCACTGCTCTTAACCACTACACCAAACTACATTTAAAACATAAACATAGAAACAGATGTGTGATTTCCAAACGGGGGAAAATCAGGGATTTTGCAGTTCATTCATAGTATTACATGCTAAAATTTTGAATGAATCCATTTGAAATGGATTCATTGAAAATCTTCCATTTGATAATATGAATGGATTTCCCCCCCTTTTGGAAATCATCCACCTGTTTCTAATATAAGTCAATACCAAGGAGCATAATCTAGTCTTATCTGTCCTAACCTTCAGCTTGAAGGCTTTGGGAGTGGCTTACAACACAAATGGGGAAAATATCAGGCTAAAAGTATGTAAATAAGTACAACGATACAATGGTGTGGTTCAGATGGAGCAGCAGCTCATGGTTTGCCACTGCATGAAGGAGCCTGGGGAATCCTTGGCCTTGACCACTCCCTTCTTCCACTTTTTCTTCCTCTTATATGTAGCCAGAAAATAGGCACACCCCATGGCACATCTTTGTTGACTATTACAACCAAAACTGGTGAACTCTGGCTTAAACCAGGGGTCCCCAACTCTGTGGGTGCATTTGGAATTCAGACAAGGCATGGTGGGCGCAGCATCAAAATGGCTGCCACCGCTTAACTTCAGTAACACAGTCCAGATCCTTGTGCTGTGGTGGCAGCTGCTGCCAAAGCAACACTTAAAAAAATTCTGCATAGTCAATCAAATCTTCCAATAGTCAGTCAGGAGCCTTGCTGGACAAAAGCCCTAGTCAGCCCAGCCCACTTCCTAAAAAAACCTGGCAGGTGCCAGAAAAGGTGTCGGCAGGTGCCATGGTGCCCACGATCACTCGATTGGGCCCCCCTGGCTTAAGCTTTCCCTGCAAACCAGGATTCCAAATCAGGCTTACAGCAGAGTTTAAACCAATCCTGAGGATCTCCCAGGACCGGTTTGCGGCTACGTCTGAACCTTGCTAATTTTGAAGGCATTTTATGTTCTCCACCCCACCTTCTCATAGCTTCTGACTTCTGCAGCTTTCAAACTCTTTCATGCTTTCGCAGCAGAAAAGGATAATAATGTGTGCTGCAGTTAATGTAGCTCTTCTGAAGCTGACAGAAGGGAGCTATGGTGTGAAGCCTGCCTGGGGCACCTGGGTTCTGACACAGTTTATCTGGAAGTGAGTTTAACAAGACAAAAAAAGGCTGAGAAAACCCTGATTAGGTTGGAATTTAACACATCCCGATTCTGCAATTTGTGTGCGTGTCACAGTGAATTAGACTCTTGCCTATTTAACCTGTAGACAGCGAGTACTGTCCTTAAAGGTCTGATTCATTATGGGCTGGAACACAAGCACCCCTGACGCTAGTCGAAATTGGTTTCTTTAGTTTTATGAACAGTGACAGCCGCGTACAAATGTTAATTTTCATTGCTTATTCTGGACTAATCTTTATTAAACAATACTAGCACAGCTCTTTTGCCTTCCATTGTATGCCCCATCAAACATTCTAAATTTGACTGAAAGGTCCCTTGGAGTTCAGAGTGCTTCCTTAGTGGTATCAGAAGTGGACTGCTGTTTTGATTGTCCTTGCAGTTTCCAAATATTTTACATAGGGATGCCAGCTTCAAGGTGGAGAGTGGGGATCCCCGGAATTTCAGGTCAACTACCAAGATCAGTTCCCCTGGAGAAAATGGATGCTTTGGAGAGTGGACTCTATGCCATTGTACCCCACTGAGGTCCCTGTCCTCCCCAGGCTCCATCCACAAATCTCCAGGAGTTTCCCAACATGGATCTGGCAACCCTAGTTTTACATGACTTTACAGTAGCAAATTCAAACTTTAATCTGTCTGTCTGTCTATCTAGTCTTCAGTAATTGCTATGCTGAAGTTAACATAGTCTAAGACGGCATTTTTTGTAGAAAAAGCCCAGCAGGAACTCATTAGCATAATAGGCCACACCCAACAGCAGAAACTCATAAGCATATTAGGCCACACCCTGACACCACCGCTCATTAGCATATTAGGCTGCACCCCCATGTAACCACAAGTGTGGTCATCCAGTCACACCCACCTTTTGATTCTTATTCTGCTTATCTTGTTTGTTGTCAAAACCCAGAGCTTTTTTTTGGTAGCAGGAACCTCTTTGCATGTTACGCCACACACCCCTAATGTAGCCAATCCTAATGAGTTCCTGCTGTTGGGTGTGGCCTATTATGCTAATGAGTTCCTGCTGGGTGTGGCCAACTTGGGAGCCAGCCGGAACTCCTTTCCTGTGCGTTCCTGCCCAAAAATAGCCCTGGTCTAAGATCTGAAGTCAACATTGTCTAAGAGTTCTAATATCAAGTGGGGCACAGATGTATGTCAAATGCTCGTCACAAACTTGACTGACAATTACATTAGCTCTATGGTTGGAAAAGGGTACTTAATGTCTGAATTTAGTTTTTGTTAGATCGCGCTAACAAAGGACTCGTAGAGTGATTCAGCAAGTGATTCAGCTTTATTGGAAGTAACGAACAAGCACTAAACTCAGTAAGAAACCAGAACAGAAAACAGTGGGAGCTTGCTTATGCTCCTTTTAAACATAACCGGGCTAATGTAGCCACGCCTATTTACAATTAACAACCAATGAGATTGCTTAGTTAAGGACCAATGGGAGTCTTTCCCTTCTAGGGAATGGTATCGTTCTGATTGGTCGCTGTTACGAAGCGACCAATAGGAAGTTCGCTCAGAGGAGCCCTGGTCTGGCTCGAAGCTTAACATAGGAGTCCTATGAGGTGATTCATGTAATCGTTTCAATACATTACAATTGTCGGATATAACCCCAGGAAGCCATAAGTGCCCGTTTGCATAATTTCGTGCGAAAACCTTGTCCCCTTTTTCAAACATGCGCACCTTCGGTTGCGCCGTGGTACGCTCGGATTGCTCTTCAGTGAGGTCTGGGTGCATTCGGTTCAAACGGGTCGTGAGTCTCCGCCCCATTAACAATTCGGCCGGACTACGGCCTGTAGCACTACAGGGGGTGGTGTGCTGCAGCAAAAGAAAGGAGCCCAGCCTCTGGCTCCAGTCCCCTTCGTCCATTTTACCCAGGGCCTCTTTGGCCGTCCTGACCATCCGTTCGGCTTGGCCATTAGATGCCGGATGGAAAGGGGCCGAAGTCATTTGGCGTATGCCATTACTCGTGAGGAAGAGCCTAAATTCCTCAGACACAAATTGAGGCCCGTTGTCACTGACGATGACGTCAGGCAACCCGTGGGTGGCAAAAAGTCGGCGGAGCGCATGGATCACAGCAAGTGATGTGGTCGATTTCATATGCACGACCTCCAGCCATTTGGACATAGCGTCCACCACAATTAGGAACATTTGCCCTTGGAGAGGGCCAGCAAAATCTATATGCAATCTGGCCCAGGGTTTACCAGATGACTCCCAGCCTTGGGGTGTAGCTTGTGGGGGATCGGGTCTGACTTGCTGGCATTTGGGACACCCTCGTACCCATTCTTCGATCTCTTTGTCCAGCCCCGGCCACCAGACATACCCTCTGGCCAACGCTTTGGTGTGTACCATACCGGGGTGACCCTCGTGCAGCGACTCTAACACTCTCGTCCTGAGTTTGTCAGGAACCACCACCCTGTTCCCCCATAATACACAGCCCTTAGAAATGGATAGTTCATTTTGACGGCTTTTGTAAGGGCCGAACTCCGGTTCAACGCTTCCAACCGGCCACCCCCTCCAAACCCAGTTTAATACTCGGGACAGCACGCTATCCTTGGCCGTGTGTGCTGCAATGTCCCTGGATGATACCGGGGGTCGAGGAAGCTCCTCAATTGCCAAGACCTCACAGGCGGGGGCAGGGTCTGCGCCAATGTCCGGCACCGGGCACCGGCTGAGGGCATCCGCATGCCCAATCGCTTTCCCAGGCCGGTGCTCTAAGTCAAAATCATAAGCCTGCAAAAATATCGCCCATCTAAGCATGCGTGGGGACATGATGTTTGGCAATTGCTTATCGGGCGCAAAAATCCCCAGTAGCGGCTTGTGGTCAGTGACCAGCAAAAATCGTCTGCCAAAAATAAAATCATGGAACTTTTTGACAGCCGCTACCAACGCCAGACCCTCCTTGTCTATCTGGGCATAGTTCCGCTCTGCCGCAGATAGTGATCTAGAATAAAAAGCGATAGGCGCTTCGCTCCCATCAGGCATCAGATGGCTTAAAACTGCGCCTACTCCAAAAGGTGAAGCGTCAGCAGCTAACACCAGGAGCTTGTGTTCATCATAATGCGTGAGTACGGCATTAGATGTCAGCAGCTCCTTGACTCCCACAAAAGCCTTTTCCTCGGCCTGCCCCCACTTCCATTTTGCCTCCTTGTGCAAAAGCGCGTGCAAAGGGGCCGCCACTGATGCCTTATGCGGTAAAAACGCATGATAAAAATTCAGGAGTCCTAAAAAGGATTGGAGCTCCTTCTTACTCACCGGCCTGGGGGCGTTTTGGATTGCAGATACCTTCTCATCCGTGGGGTGGACTCCCTCTGCGTCAATGCGAAACCCCAGGAAGTCCACACTTTCCACCCCGAGCGTGCATTTTGAGCGCTTAACTCTGAGACCGGCATTTTGAAAACGCCTGAGGACCTCTTTAACCCGGTCCAGTAGTTCCTGTTCAGACCCGCCCGCAATCAGCACGTCGTCAAAATAGGGCACTGTGCCAGGTACCCCCCTTAGTAGACGTTCCATGAGGCCCTGAAAAATCCCAGGTGCTACGTTGACCCCGAATTGCAGCCTGTTCACTTTAAAAGCCCCTTGGTGGGTTACAATTGTTTGGGCCTCGGCAGCCTCCGGGGTGACAGGCAACTGCTGGTATGCCTGGGCCAGGTCAAATTTGGCGAAAATCTTGCCACCCCCCAGGGAAGCCAAAATGTGGCTTATTACCGGGACCGGGTACGAATGTTGCTGCAGCGCCTTGTTAATCGTACATTTGTAATCGGCGCATAGTCGTATGGACCCATCTGATTTGACAGGGGTTACGATCGGGGTCTCCCATTTGCTGTATGGTACTGGCTCTAAAACCCCTTGCTCAACTAGTTTGTCAATCTCTTTTTCCACCTTATGTTTGAGAGACACAGGTACTTTCCGATACTTCAACCTAATAGGTTTGACTGACGGATCTAAGTCAAACGCAACCGGGGGGCCCTTGTACCTCCCCAACCCTTCGGCAAATACATCAGGGAACAGGTCGTACAGCATGCCCCATTTATTTTCAGACATCCTGTTAATCCCAGAAATACCAATGCCCAATGGCTCAAACCAATCTAACCCTAGCAGGTTAACCCGGTCTCCCTCTGCAATCAGGAATGACAGTTTAACACATTTCCCCTTATACTCAACAGTAACAGAGTCCCGTCCGGCCAAGGGAATTCGGTTGCCCTGGAAGTCGGACACTCTGGTTCCCGCAGGCTGGAGCCGCCGCCGGCTTCGGTTCGGGAACAACTGGCGCCAGGACGCGGCAGAAATCACCGTCACGGACGATCCTGAGTCCACCTCCATTGTACAGGGTCGGCCGTCGAGGAGTGGAGTCACGGTGATCTTGCCCTGGCTGCTGGTGCGATTTACGGCCGATGCGCTCGACAAGGTCGCCGTCAACTGGCAGCTTGCTTCCGATGCTGAGGAACGGGTCTTGCCTTGGGTGCTGACTGGAGTGCCCCTCTGCGCTGACCGGTTGTTAGTTGAGGGATCCTTCTTTGCTGATCTGCAGACTCTGGCCAGATGACCACGCCGCCCACACGCTCTGCAGTCGACATCACGAGCCCAACAGGAGTCGCGCTGGTGTTTCCCGCCACAACCGGAGCAAGGCTTGACGTTGGTAGTCTTCGCTGGGGTCCGCTTGCCTCGAACCGCGTTGACGTCATCATCCGCGTCTTCGCCCTCGCTGTCTCGTTGAGCGTGTATACTGGGCTCTGCCACCCGCTGGCGGACCTCCTTCGTGGACTTCTCCGCTGCTTCCGCGGCCACGGCCTCTTCGTAGGCCACTGCCCAGGTCAGGGTGGTGCGGGCGAACAGCCTCTGTTGCAGCCTTTCATCTTTGAGACCGCAGACGAGACGGTCTCTGAGGGCTTCCTCCACGTTGTGGAAATTACATGGTCGTGCGGCTTTGCGAAGGGCCGCCACGAAATCTGCGATGGTCTCGCCTCCGGCCTGGTTCCGCTTGTAAAAAGCGTGCCGGCAGGCGATCTCCGACGGTTGTGGAGAATAGTGAGCCTTAAGCTTCTCAGTGATGTCAGCGTAGGTGACAGTCTTTATATCAGTTGGGGCCACCAACGACCTGGCTATGTCGAAGGTCCCCTTCCCGCAGGAACTCAGGAGGCACGCCCGTTTCTTGGCCTCGTCTGTAATGTCGTGTGTCTCCAGATGGAACTCGAACCTGGATAGGTAGGAGTCCCAGTCTTCTGAGGAGGGTTCGAAGCACTCGAACTTCTGGCTTCCAGCCATCGTGGGAGACTTGGGCACCGGAGCTGGTGGCGCCTCCGCCGGATCGGCTGCTGTGCTCTGCTCGCTTTCTTCCGAGTCCGAAGTGTGGATGTCCGCAGGGCTGCCTACCTGCTCTAACATCCCATCCTCGTCGCCAATTGTTAGATCGCGCTAACAAAGGACTCTTAGAGTGATTCAGCAAGTGATTCAGCTTTATTGGAAGTAACGAGCAAGCACTAACTCAGTAAGAAACCAGAACAGAAAACAGTGGGAGCTTATGCTCCTTTTAAACATAACCGGGCTAATGTAGCCACGCCTATTTACAATTAACAACCAATGAGATTGCTTAGTTAAGGACCAATGGGAGTCTTTCCCTCCTAGGGAATGGTATCGTTCTGATTGGTCGCTGTTACGAAGCGACCAATAGGAAGTTCGCTCAGAGGAGCCCTGGTCTGGCTCGAAGCTTAACATAGGAGTCCTATGAGGTGATTCATGTAATCGTTTCAATACATTACAGTTTTGGTCCTTGTTGTTCTGGCCAACCACCCTTCCGTTATGGGTCTTGACAGAGCAATCAAGGATATCCTTTACAGAACTTCAAGTGGGGCTGAAGGTGCCCCCATCTTCCATTGTTTCCAAAGGCCTAAAGTCAACCTCGTAGGGTTTTCAAGGCAAGAGATGTTCAGAGGTGGTTTGCCATTGCCTACTTTCACACTGGCCCTGCTTAGCTTCTGCGGTCTCACAAGATCAGGCTGGGCTGGGGCTATCCAGGTCAAGGCCTCTCCTCTACATGGCAAAATTATTTTCAGTAATAATCATGAAATAAAACATATAATAATAATGGCCAGAAAAGAAATGCAGACAGTGAAAATGCTCTTTTGTTATGTTTGTATATATAATCATGCCTTTTTTTTTGTTTTTTAAAAATCTAATTCCAACACTTTATTCCATCACGAGAGCCAGTGTGGTGTAGTGGTTAAAGGGTCAGACTAGGATCTGGGAGATCCAGGTTCAGATCCCCACTCGTGCCATGGAAGGTTGCTGGTTGACCTTTGGCCAGTCACATTATTCTCAGCCTAGCCCTGTCCTGGGTAGCCTGATAGCTAAGCAGGGCCGACCTGGAAACAGGCAATGGCAAACCACCTCCGAATGTCTCTTGCCTTGAAACCCCTACAGGGTCGCCATACGTCAGCTGTAACTTGGCGGCAAAAAAAAAAATATCCATCACACCACTCATGTTCTGAGCAGGCATTTGGGAGGGCTTCTGTTCTCCATTTTGAAGCTTAAGAACTGACCATTTCAAACATCTACAAGGCATTTTTGAGAGCTAGGAGTCTACCTTTGTACTAACTTATACTAACTAACTGTAGGCAGAACATCACAAAACAGTGATCACAAGCTTCACCAGACTGGATGTTAAGAAACAAAGAAAGTGCCCCCATCTTCCATTGTTTGCAAAGGCCTAAAGTCAAACCAGAGAATCTCTGCAGTAGAAACTGAAGGGGGGGGGGAAAACATTTTTGCACGCGGAGCAGAACCAGTGCAATGTACAGAGTACCCAGCAGTACCAGTGCAATCACAGAGTGCCAAGTAGAACCCAGTGCTATTGTGGCAATGCCAGCTAAACAGGACAGATGTCAAGCACAGAATCACAGTCCAAGCAAAGGAGGGGGTTTGGAAGCCCAGTAGAACCAGTGCAATGTACAGTGCCCAGCAAACCCAGCACCATTGTGGCAATGCCAGCTGACATCAAGCACAGAATCAAGGTCCAAGCAAAGGAGGGGGTTTGGAAGCCCAGCAAAACCAGTGCAATATACAGTACCCAGGAAACCCAATGCCTTCTGTTGATAATATTAACAAAAATTTGCTACTATACTACTCTTAAATACAGTCTGTCACCAAGCCGGATAGGGATGAGGAGGTCTTAAGATCAAGAAGTGAAAATAAGGGGGAGAGGGACATGGAAAAATTATGTGAAGGGAAACAGAAATGAATGAGAAACATGTGGAAAAGATGGAGAGAAATTAAGAGAGGGAAAGGTGGTTTTATCTTGCTGCAACACCCTAACTACTGCTTTGCAAGATCTGTCTGAGTTAGGTGCAAGGAAAAGAAGAGACAAAGGCTAGTCTATTGGAAATGGAAAGAAAATGACCTGCAGATGACAATTACTGTAGCAGCTATCAGCATGCTGGCTCAGTTGTTGTTAAGCAAGTTTGCTTCAGTCTTGGAGAAAGGGAAGTCTAGGGGCGATTTCTCACTAGAGCTGCCTCACAGCACAGCACCGTTTGCCTTGACACAAACATGTCAATTTCACACCCGAAGCTCTGGGGCTGTATTTTGACTCGGGGCTTCACCCGGGGCGATTTCGCATGGGACTTTGGCCCGCTGTGAAGCGCGGTGAGCCCTCTCTTTCCTCCGGAGCATCTCGTCGGTTTCACACCATTTGTTTCGATGCTTCCTTTTGGCCCGGTGCTTCCCCCATTTGCTCCGCAGCAGTTGAAATCCTCAAATCCCAGGATTTTCCGTTTGCTTCGCGGTGATTGAGCCCTCCCCCCTCCCCCCTCCCCACTTTTTCCACGCCCATTAGCCCACCTCCTCTTTTTTTTTTTTGTTTAAAAGATTGGTGTCGTTAGTTCGTTAGTTCAGCACATTGCAGGAACGAAATTAAGGGCAGCGGGATCAGGGGCAGGCTGCCTGCGGCCTCGTGGCTCTCTCACTCGGCCGATCGGCCAGTCGGGCCGCCGCCGCTCCGGTTCTCTGCCGCCCAGCAGCCGCGAGAAGGGGGGCGCCGAGAAGTCCTCAGCACAGAACAGCAGGAAACGGGGCGGCGGCGGCGGAGGCTCGACTGGCCGAGCGAGAGAGCCCCAACGGCCTTCCAGCAGCCGCGGAGGGAGGGAAGGGGGGGCCCTGGCATGAATGGATCTGCTGGGACCGGGCTTGGTGGAGGCTGCAGCGTGGCTCCCCGGCCGGTCTGCGGGGGGAGGCCGGCGATGGGGCTCGTGCTGGGGGCGGGCGGCCATGGCCTCGTGGCCCCTCCGCTCAGCTTGCCGCCGCATCGCTCCACTCTTGTGCCCCCAGGTGAAATGTGCTTTCCAGCTGTGGAGTCTTGTGAACAAAAGTTTTACTTTGTGAGCAACTGACGTTAAAGTTGTGAGCAAGCAATTCGTCTACTGCATTGGTTTGCTCTGGAGCCATCTTCCGCGGCG
>NW_015161453.1:102918-157362 GCF_001447785.1 Gekko japonicus
CCCCCCCTTCCCTCCGCGACTGCATGGAAGTTTTCTATGATGGAAATGTGCTTTCCAGTTGGTGGTGTGGGGGGGGGGAATCACAGGAATATCACAGGGATTATTTTCTTTGTTCAAAAGGGTTAATCTGGAAACCAGATGGTGGGAGGAGGAAGGGGGGGGAAAGGAAATTACACCAGCAGAAGAGGTTTGTTGACAAAGGGGGGGGGGAGGAACAACGGCGTTAAAGTTGTGAACAAGCAATTCGTCCTATTGTAGCAATAAAAAAGATGCTGCCCACCCACACTGCATGGCAATGAAATAGATGCTACAATATACACTCAAGCAATGATCAGAGTACAGCTAACGCTTTCTCCCGACGATCCATCTTGGGGAAAAGTCTCAGTGCTGAGATGTGCAAAATGGAGAATCCCCAGACCTTTTTTTAAAACTCCCGGCTTGGAGAACAAAGACCACCAATCAGGTTGCTGAAGAAGTGTCACATGTGTCTCCTCACCACCATTGTTCCGAAATAACGATCTAACGAAACAGAGCATGCGTGCAAAAAAAAATAGAAAGGGGTGGATGGAGGGAGGTCGGATGGGAGGGGTTTGGGAGGGTTTGGAAACCAAGGGGCGGTAGTGGGAGGAGGTGAATTGCAGGAAGCCACTCCCCAAGGCTTCAATGTAAAATGAAAGACCCGCGGCACGAGCGGGGCAGACAGGCTTGCTGTGAAATTGAAAAAAATGCTTCGGAGCAGGAAACTCCAGAGGAAACCAGGCGCAAGTGCCTAGTGAGAAATCGCCCCCGATTTCCTCCGCAGTTTCGTGATCCTGGTTTTTGAGGATCATGAAACTGCGGAGGAAAACGGTCGAAGCCCCGAGTCAAATGCAGCCCCGCAGCCTCGGGTGTGAAATTGACATGTTTGTGTTGGGGCAAATGGCGCTGTGCTGCGAGGCAGCTCTAGTGAGAAATCGCCCTAGGTGATGCTTTTTGCTATGCTCAGACTTCCCTCTGCCCCTAGTGGCTGCAAGTAAGAACTGCATTTTAAAAAGAAAAGGAAAGACATTCCACTGGACGTAGCATGATGCTGGCTTTGAGGGCCCTTCAGCTGACTTCCTCAAGCTGCACCCTGGGCAGACTGCACTCCCTGCCCTGCCCTTGGTATGCCACTGGGCATAGGTAGTACTCCCCCTCACTTTCTGAGGTAGGTTAAACTGAGAGTGGCTGACCCAAGGTCATCCAGATTCCTTTATGGATAAGTGGGAAGTAATACTTGGATCTCGCAGGTGTACATTGTACATTCTAACCACTACACTAATTGACTGTTTTTGCTTACTGGAATCATAGGATGAGAACTGCAAAAGGTTGGAGATCAGTTGCTATTTCGAGGGACAGATATTTTCATTAGAAAAGAACAGCATGGATGGAAGGCTAAGAACCTCTCCAGTTTGATCCAACCCCTTGTGGCTGCTGTTAATTTTAAAAAAAATATATGATTGGGAGATGTAATCTTGGCTCTTCTAGTTTGGTCCTTAGAAAAGTCCGTAGGTATGGGAGCAGGCAGATAATGACTATACTACTAAGAGCACTTCACTGGCATTAAGCCCACTGAATAAAAGATCTGAGTGGATCTGCTTAGGATTGATCCTGATGATACTTAAAGCAGTGAAACTCATAAGACCTCTCTTTAGCTTAGGTCTGCTTTTTAAAAGAAAATTTTGGTGTCAGGAAGTTTATTAAAATTGCCATCATTCAGTAGAAATACATTTTTATAATGTACAGCTAACAGTGCAATCCTAATCAGCGTTACACCCTTCTATGCCTGTTGACTTCAATGGAGGTAGAAAGGTGTGACTCCACATAGAATTGCACTGTTAGTCCTTTTTTTTGTTTATAAGGAGGGTTAAAATCCTCCCCAGCCCCACAGACTAGTTTGGCTTTTAGTCTCTCGCTTCCATGCGTCAACTGTCATACTGCTGTCTGTACAAAATCACCAGGAGACCTGCGAGAAACTAAATAATACTGAAACAAGTGATAAAGAACACACGACCAAACAAAATGTTACCAAAGCTTAATTGCAAACTGGTGGATGGGCCTCAGAATTTCAGACAGCAAGAGTCTAATTAGAAAGGGCCTTTCAGTAAACATGTTGTGAAACAGTTGAAAGATCTGCACCCACTGGATGCTGCCTGGACTTGTGGAATAGATGGTTGCTAGGCACTGGGGTAAAGAACACTCACACAGAAGACAATAAGCAGGAAGATATTTCTCACCAGTAAGCATAGCTGTTTGGACTGAACATACGTTGACAGCAATCCCAAAAATCCTCCACAAGTCCGACTAATTTTACTGAGGCTTCCAGTTTGATCTTTGTGTACCCTCCAACTGTATCTGCTACACAGGTAATGTACACATTTTCTCATGATGCTTTCTAGTTGCTCAGATGTACATAACTTACATCTAACACAGAAACCTCTCCAGAGGAGCTTCTGTGCATGGTAGAATGGCAGCTCTTTTGAACAGAAACTAATCACTTCGCTACTATATATTAAATACTGAAAACAAAATATGACACATAATTCAAAACAGCAAGTGTCCAGTAGCACCTTAAAGACTAACAATTTTTTTTGGCAGAGTATGAGCTTTTATGAGTAAGAACATAAGAGAAGCCAATGTTGGATCAGGCCAATAGACCATCCAGTCCAACACTCTGTCACACAGTGGCCAAAAATACCAGGTGCCATCAGGAGGTCCAGCAGTGGGGCCAGGACACTAGAAGCCCTCCCACTTTTGCCCCCCCCCCCAAGCACCAAGAATACAATGCATCACTTGCCCCAGACTGAGAATTCCTATCTATACCTTGTGGCTAATAGCCACTGATGGACTTCTGCTTCATATGCTTATCTAATTCCCTCTTGAAGCCGTCCATGCTTGTAGCCACCACCACCTCTTGTGGTATTGAATTCCATGTGTTAATCACTCTTTGGGTGAAGAAGTACTTCCTTTTATCTGTTCTAACCCGACTGCTCAGCAATTTCATTGAGTGCCCACGAGTTCTTGTATTGTGAGAAAGGGAGTCACTGCCCACTTCAGATACAGGTAGAATGTGAGTCTATCTGTCCTCCTTATATCTTGGAGAGTGGAGTGATTTCAGATGCCAAATGACAATAGCAGGCAAATTACAATAGCAGGTGTGATTGGATTAGGTGTGATATGCAGAGGGGAAGTAGGTGTGGAGAAATCAGCATTGGTAATAAGACAGGAAACCTAGATCTCGATTCAGTCCAGGAGGATACATTGTCTTCAGCTTCATTATCAGTTGCAATTCAGCAGTCTCTCTTTCTAATCTCCCTTTGAAATTCCTTTGTAAGAGAACTGCTACTCTTAGGTCACCTACTGAATGTCCTGGAAGGTTAAAATATTTCCCCACTGGTTTTTGAATGCTGTGTTTTCTAATGTCAGATTTATATCCATTTATTCTTTGTCATATGGACTGGCCTGTTTGTCCAGTGTAGAGGGTGGAAGGGCATTGCTGACACATGATGACATAAATCACATGGTTGATGTTGGTAGGTCCGGTGATGGTGTTGCTAGGATCTATATGAGAGCAAAGTTGGCATCTTAGTTTGTTGCAGGCCTTGGTACTGTTAAGTAGTTTATCATTGCAGGTGATAAGCTGTATTAGGTTAGTAGGCTTTCTGTAAGCAAGAAAAGGTTGGCACCTCAGTGCTTGTATGAGAGAAATATCACTACCTAGCATGGGTTGTAAGTCATTAGTAATACACTGAACTGGCTTGAATTGTGAGCGGTATATGACCACCAGTGGTGTTCTGTTGTCATTTTCTTTGGGCTTGTCTTGTAGCAAGCTGTATTATTCTGGCCTTTCCAATTGTCTTTCTCACCATATGAGGAGGATATTTGTATTTGCAAAAATGCCTGCTATAGATCCTTCAAGTGAGTATCTCCCCCTGAGGGGTTGGAGCAGATGCGACTGTAGCGTAGGGCTTGGCTATGGACAATGGATTATTTGATGTGGTTGGAGTGGTAGCTGGAGGAGGCATGTAGACATGTTTGCCAATCTGTTGGTTTTCGGTATAATGTGGTACTTATGTGTCCCTCATGTATCTGTACTGTGGTGTCCTGAATTCAAAGTTCATTTTTATAGTACCAATTGGATAATATGGTAAAAGAAGCCAAAATGTTTTTAAAATTATTGTTCTTTTTAGATTTAAATTGGAGTTGAAAATATAAAATTGCTGTCCATTACTGCTCTATAGTGTAGCTGGCAGCAGATCTCCAAAGGCAGAAGAAAGTTCTTGGAATCTGCTGAGATCTTTTATCTAGAAATGCTCAGGATAGAACCTGGGACTTTCTCCATGTAAACTAGATGCTCCATTACTGAGTCACACTCCTTTCCAATTTTTGTTGCTCTTTTTTGTGTATTGTGTGATCTCCTATTGGCCTATTGATTAGAAACCTAAATGACATATTACACATCAATAGGGCAACAATATCAGGCTCAGTGAATTACTTCATGATTTTAATACTATTGTTAGAACCCAAAGAACTAGTTTTGTCAGACCAAGGAGACTTTACATTTGTTTTTCCCAAATGCCAGTCTTTGCCACTTAGTGCATAGCTATTGAACCTGTGGAAAAGTGTGTGTGTGTGTGTGTGTGTGTGTGTGGGATGGCAGGCTAGGACAGGTAAAAGTGGGTTCTGGACATGGTTCCTTATCTGGATGTCAATAGTCTGGCGATGACATTGCATGGCTAAAGCAACTAAGGTATGACAGAGCAGAGGCAGCATGTGCAGACAGGGGAATGTTATACTAGAGTGATGGGAGGTGTCTTCCCTCTGCAAGATTAAGTGGCCAAGAGGGAGTGTGAATTACTTTCTATACTCCATAGGGTTGCCGGCTCCAGGTTGGGAAATATCTGGAGAGTTTTTTTTTTTTTGGGGGGGGGGGCGGGGCCTGGGGAAAGGGAGATTTGGAGAGGGGAGGGACTTCAGTGTCATAGAATCCACCTTCCCTAATACTCCAAAGGTAAGAAACATACGTTTTGTAAGCCGTCTTGAGTTTTGTAAGTGTCCGTGAGCCATGTAGAAGGGTGAGACAGATAAAGAAATAAATGTGGCCAGCAAGTTGCCTCCCTTTCACAGTGTTTTGAGCACTGCATGGGTCCTTGTCTGACTGCAATTTTTGAGCATTTGCCTTACCAGTGTGACTGGACTGCACTTAATCTCAACCTTTTGCAGCAAAGCAAGAGGCAGACCTATTGCATATGATGCCCTCAGTTCTGAATTAAGGGAAGCATATCCTGGTAGTGAAATCAAGACAGGTTAGCAGGGGAAGATGAGTGGTTAATAAAGTCATGCTTTAAAACTGTAGGCTGCTAAAAGTGGTTGGCTGTTAACTGAGGTCCACATTGCTTTACTCTGGCGGAACGATGTAGAGAGATGATTCACTTTAGTTCTTGCCAGGAGAACTAGAACAGAGAGATGAGTACCAGTTAATTGGGCTAATAGTTTTAAAGAAAATAAATCATCAACCTCATGGGTGTTATTGCATGTCGGAGGTGGTAATGAGCAGTGGAAACTGGAAAAAGAACTTGGCCTTGGGGAGTGAAAAAAAAAAAGCACCGGAGGAACTCTTCAGGGTCAGAAATGACAATTCAATTTTATCTGGATGTAACATATCATCCATCCCTGTATATCAGGAAAGCAGTGATAAGGCAGAGTGGGAGATATTACAGAAGTCGGCTGATAAAGCCAACGATTCTAGTGACAGTGGGGAATATTAACACCAATCCATTGTCCTCCAGGAAGCATAGCAAGACTACAGTTACTGGCATTAGTATGCATTCTTCATTGTATAAACTGCATACACTGATCCAAAGTATTTCTTCCAGTCTCACAGAGGAAACACTGGTAGTATTATTATAGGCCCATTGCTACCTGTACCATAAACTCCAACTGTCCCTCTTTACCAGGGACACTCTTTATTTTTCTGTCCCTTTCCCAGACATATCACTCTTCCTAATTAGGCCCTCTTTTTTTAACTCTTTGGGGACAGAATTCTAAAATTTTGCTAGTTTGAAATATGGATGCTGTAATTCTTCAATGTTTCCCAGGTTCTTTGTATTGTATGCATTATGCTTCACCAATTGCTTCTAATTTTATAAACCAGTTTTCCCCCCTGTGCATTGTTGGTACCATGTATTACATTGATTTTATTGCATTGTCTTCTAATTCTATAATCTGTCTTCAGCCTCAACTAGAAAGCCTCAACCCTAAATGAAGCAAAGAAATATATGACAATTTAGAAGTTAAATCCCAGAGTAGGGAATAGGTTTTTCTTGTCCCTGGGCAGGCTGTTTTCATACAATTCAGAGCTGATGTTTTTGTTAAGACGTAGACTTTATTGATTAATTACTTTTATTTTATTTATTTATTTATCAAATTTATACCCTGCCCTCCCAGCCAAGGCCAGCTTTATTAGTCAGTTAACAGCACTAACAATACAGCTGAGATTTCTTAGTTAATGGCACTCCTATTGATTTTATTATTTTAAAATAATCAATCCAGAGAGGTACACAGCAGACAGGATTGTAGATTCAGTTTAGATGGGAAAAGATGGTATTTTAATTTGGTCCTAAATCTCTGTATGGCCAGGTGCTAAAAGGAAGTTCGGACAATCTTCATAATTCCATAGCATGCAACTTTATAAGTGTGTGCCCCCACCACATCCTTGTTTGAAGCTGCTCTCTGAACATGCAGCAAAGCCAGAAGTCAAAGTCAGACACTGCTCTAATGAGAGTCAGAGAAGACAAGGTGCATTTGTGCATCTCGGCCTGAAAAGCGTGCCTCGGAGGCTTGTGCTCTGTTAATCTCAGATCTGATTTCAAATTGGCTGACTGGCTGAAAAGCCCTTTAAACTTGGATCTTGCTTTGGAGCTGCAGCTGCTGCCAAAGGAAGAAAAGATAAACAAGAAAGTCATATATATCTAACCTCGTCATTTTTTTTATTTGCAAGCGCTGCTAACATGGCTGGCTGTGCTATGAATGATGTGCCCATGGTATCCAGCTGTGCTGACTCACCCCTCTTTAAGGGTATCTCTATCCTCTTTTGTGCTTCTCCTGTGTGTGCTGAGCCATTGTCTGAACTCAAGCACACAATATTTTCTTAGGAATGCACGTGCGTTTTGAAAGCTCAGTCAAACATTCTGGCAGCTGTACAACTTGGCTACCAAACGCATTACATTCTACAGCAGTCAACAATTACACCTCTATGAACATGACAGCCAGAGCCACAAGGAATGGGACACAATACTACCTAGCAGGCCTCAACGAGACATATCCTGTTTTTTCTTATCTTTGACTTCACTGGAAGCCTAGAGGCCTCACTTCCTTCAGTGTGGCATGTACCCTTAGGTTTCCACACACTAATAACAGGAGTTTATAGTAGGCTTGAGGGCTGTGGTGGCTCAGGGGTTAAGATGCTGAGCTGCAGACTGGAAATCCCAGCTCCTGCCAACCTAGCAGTTCGAAAGCAAGAAATTGCAAGTACATAAATAGGTACTGCTTTGGTGGGGAAGGTAACAGTGTTCCGTGCACCTTGGTGTTTAGTCATGCCAGCCACATGACCATGGAGAAGTCTTTGGACAGTGCTGGCTCTTCGGCTTGGAAACAGAGATGAGCACTGTCCCATAGAGTCAGATTTGACTGGCTTCCGAGCAAGGGAAACCTTTATCTTTTATAGTAGGCGTAGTCTGGATGATTGCCACACGAAAATGAGCAGGGTTGCCAGCTCTGTGTTGGGAAATAGCTGGAGATTTTGGGGGTGGAGCCTGGGGAGGGTGGATGCAGAATATAATGCCATAGAGCCCACCCTCCAAAGCACCATTTTGTTCAGTGGAACTGATATTGGCAGCCTAGAGATCTGTTGTAACAGCAGGTGATATTCAGGTGCCACCTGGAAGTTGGCAACCCTAAAATGAGACTTTGAGCAGTGAGTGTGTGTGGGTGTGAAGGAATGTGGGAGTATGCTGTCCTACCATGTCTGCTGAGTATGGTCCACCCTGGCATCCATCAACAGTTGTAAAATTTTCATAGGAATGATCAGTTGCAGAATCTGGGTCTAAGAACATTCCAATCTTCTCAAAAGTTAGTGCATGTGTTAACATCTGGTAGCTCCAGAAATGGAACAGAGGCAATGACCCCCGCCATTGCCACTTTGCACAGTTTCCCCCCAGCAGAAGGACCATCCAAACAAGGAAGTTATGAACGCTGTTAGGGGAACTTTGCATGTTCTAGTACAGCCACCCCTCCCCCCCAGTCTATCTGGGAGAGAAAATAGTCACACAAGGCTTTAGGCTGGCAAAGCAAACATTAAACTGCATGCTTTGCCAGCCCAAAGCCTTGAGTGACTATTGTCTCTCCCAGACAGACTCGGCCGGGGGGGGGGGGGGGGGGCTGTACTAGAACTTGCAAAGTTCCCCTAACATAGTTATAGATGGGTTTCTTCGTAGCTTCCTAAAAATATCTGCAATGCTGAACATTTTGATTTCCCCTTCAGCATTCCCCTACTAGTGTCCCACATTGCTCAGCATCATGGAAAGCTTCCCTACATCTTCAAGCTGTGGCATCTAAATCATGTCACCGCGGCCGGGGTGAGCTCCCGGTCCTAGTCCCAGCTCCCGCCCACCCAGCGGTCCGAAAGCATAAAGCGAGTAGATAAATTGGGCACCTGCCCCTAAGTCGCAGGGGGCACCCTCCTCCTTGTGGGCGGCGTGCAGCAGGAGCATCGGCGGCAGCGGAGCGATTGATGAGCGGCCCTGGAGACCCAGTGAGCATGACGTCGAGCGGCAGAATCCAGGCGGAGACGAAATCGTGGAAGCGTGGTGACGTGGTGGTGCGGCGGAGCCAGTAGGACATGAGCTGGAGCTGCGGCTCGCGCGGGGCCACGCACCAGGATGAGCCTGCCGGAGAGAGTCACTGACTTAAGACCCGTTCCAAGGCGCCAGGAGATAGAACACTGAGAAGAATAACATCCGAAGCCCGCTTGGAAGAGCCGTATAACAACAGAGCTCTGCTGCCTGGGTGCTGGTAGGCAGTCATTCCCCTATATAATGTGGCCCTAGATAGGTAACTAAAATTGTATGTAAACCGCTCAGAGACCCTTCGGGGTTAGAGCGGTATATAAACTGAAAGATAAATAAATAAATAAATAAATAAATAAAATGTGATAAATATTAATTTTTTTGGGTTGCTAGGTAAACTAGAAGTGTCACTCCCATCTTTTGTTTGCTCTGTGGGAAATAGTAATTAGATGGAAATAGACTACTGAAGTGAAAAGGTTTGTGTAGTTATTCAGTAAGCACTTCATAGGCCTTTTGCCCCCAGGCTGGCCAAAAGTCCAGGACCTGAGGGTCAACTGCAAGGACAAAGATGGCGGTGACGGGGGGGGGGGAACAGTGCTAATTCCTTCCTTCTGCTCCACTGGCAAAGCTATGAAGTTGACATATTCCATGAGGAGAAAAATAGTTGGGTGGGTCTGAGTTAACAGCAGCCACTGCTAGGGTTGAAGAAGAGCATAAGAGCCAAGGTTGTATGGTCTGCTTGGCAAGCATGCACTGGGATTAGAAATAGCTTTTTTAGACATTCTGGATGGTTGCAGTTGACAGTCCAGGCGAACTGTGTCAAGATATGACATCCCTCTGCCACAGCCTTGCCTGGGGAGGAGAAATAAAGTTAGTAAGGCACTGAAGGAGCTTTGGGTTATTAGGAAAGCCTGAAACCAAAATGGAAAGCTAGCCCAGAGATATCATTATAAATAGACCCACAGTTGCCAAAAGGGACCCAGATTTCCTGTAGAACAAATTACAATAATAAACTGAACATGATTCAACAATGTGATGTCGTTGTTAAAGAACTCAGAGCTGTTTTAAGTTTCACTCTGGGAGGCATGGCATCATTCGGGCTAATTCACACAACTAATCCATGTATGGATGGGAATGAGCACATTATAGCTTAGTTATTTGATGCTTTCATCTGACAATTGCTTTTCTATGTGATATATTTTATCATTTGCAGCTAAGAGCCATTAGTGGAAGGATTCGGAGGAGAGCTAAGGAGATGGGAAGATATCTAGATGGCAAGGCAACATATTTGAGAAAAGGTTGAAGAACTGGGCATGCTTAGCACAAAGAAGAGAACATGACAGGAACAAAGGATGGTAACACTTTTCAGAAACTGAAAAGAAATGAGAGAACCATAATGAGTGAGCCTTGGGAAAGAGGGATGGGTTAAACCAGATTGCCATGATCACTCAAATATATGCTCCCTGTCAGGGGTCATTTCGTAGAAAAAGAGCTAGGGGAACTCATTAGCATAACTCATTAGCATATGCCACACCCCCTGACATCACAGGAAGTGTGTCATAAGGCCACACCCCCTGAGATCACCGGAAATGTGTCATAAGGCCACACACCCCGCCCTCAACGGTCCCGGCCGCCACCGCCGGCCTTGCAGCTCCACTGCCGAGCCCCATGAGGGGCCCGGCGGTGGACCTGCAAGGCCAGCGGGAGTGCAAGGAAGCCCCACGAAGGCCCTCCCTGGCCCCAGGCAGGCAGGGGTGGGGAGAGGCAGGGAGGAAGCAACCTACCCTCCCTCTTCTCCTGCCTCCTCCTGGCTGAATGAGGGCCGGAAGTGGGGCGGCCGGAAGCAGGGGGTGGGGCTTCGTCATGTGCCCCGCTCCCCATACCTCACCCGGGGGAACTGCGTTCCCCCGCGTTCCCCCCGAAATGACCACTGCTCCCTGTGCACCTCTGTGTGATGCTCGATGAACTGCAAGCCCACAGCAACTCTGCATGAGCTTAGAAGGGATCACATAGAATTAACCCAGATATATGACTGAATCACTGGATTGGGTCCTACCAGCTTTTCTGCTGGTGAAAGAGGGAGGAAGGGCCTCTTTGGACCACCAGATAGGTTATGCTGAGAATCAGGGGAGCTGTGTGGACAAAAGCCATGCAGGACAGAGTCTGCAATATTTATTTATGTATAAAATTTATTTTCCACTTTTCTGCCTGATCAAGGCTGCCACAGTGGCTAACAATTAAAAATAAAGCATCATAAAAACAGATCACAAAACCAATTAAAACCCAAACTCAAACACATATGTCAAAATGCAGAAATACCAATTAAAACATAAGGCAAGAAGGAGGAGTCATTGAGGGGGATGACGCCAGATGAAATGCTGTGATAGGACAGGTAAATATCCCAGAGGATATAATGTGGAGCCATGAGAAAGCAATGAGGAGGGGACTTGAGTAAGATTGACTAGAGAAGTCGGAAGGATCCATCCCACTGTAAGGTCAACAACACTGTAAGTTCATTTCCCACTCCAGAACCGCTGATTTCGGGAGGGGTGTTGAAAGACCTGAGTCAGACTGAGGTGACGAGAGAGGAGGTCCTAAAACTGATAGACAACTTAAAAACGGATAAATCACCGGGCCCAGATGGCATACATCCGAGAGTTCTGAAAGAACTCAAATGTGAACTTATGGATCTCCTTACAAAAATATGTAATCTTTCCTTAAAATCTGCCTCCATTCCTGAGGACTGGAAGGTAGCTAATGTCACTCACATCTTTAAAAAGGGTTCCAGATGAGAACCGGGAAATTACAGGCCAGTCAGTCTGACGTCGATACCGGGTAAATTGGTGGAAAACCATTATTAAGGAAAGAATTAGTAGGCACATAGATGAACAAAACCTATTGAGGCAGACTCAGCATGGGTTCTGTAAGGGAAGATCTTGTTTCACTAAGCTGTTAGTGTTCTTTCAGGGGGTGAACAAACATCTGGACAAGGGGGACCCAATAGATATAGTTTACCTTGACTTCCAGAAAGCTTTTGATAAAGTTCCTCATCAAAGTAAGCTCAAAAATCATGGGATAAAAGGACAAGTCCTGCTACGGATCAAAAACTGGCTAATTAATAGAAAACAGAGAGTGAGTATAAATGGGCAATTTTCTCAGTGGAGGATGGTAAGCAGTGGGGTACTGCAGGGATCAGTACTTGGTCCACTGCTTTTTAACTTGTTCATTAATGATTTGGAGTTGGGAGTAAGCAGTGAAGTGGCTAAATTTGCGGATGATACGAAGTTGTTCAGGGTGGTGAAAACCAGTGAGGATTGTGAGGCACTCCAAAGGGATCTGTCAAAGATGGGCAAGTGGGCGTCAACATGGCAAATGGGGTTCAATGTGGCCAAGTGCAAGGTGATGCACATTGGAGCCAAAAATCCTAAATATAAATACACATTGATGGGGTCTGAACTGGCAGAGACTGACCAAGAGAGAGATCTTGGAGTCGTAGTAGATAACTCACTGAAAATGTCGAGACAGTGTGTGACTGCAATAAAAAATGCCAATGCTATGGTGGGGATTATTAGGAAGGGTATTGAAAACAGATCCGCCAATAACATAATGTCCCTATATAAATCAATGGTGCAACCTCATTTGGAATACTGTGTGCAGTTCTGGTCACCACACCTTAAAAAGGATATTATAGCTTTGGAAAAAGTGCAGAAAAGGGCAACACAAATGATAAAAGGGTTGGAACACTTTCCCTATGAGGAAAGGTTAAAGCGCTTAGGGCTCTTTAGCTTGGAGAAAAGACGACTGAGGGGTGACATGATCGAGGTTTATAAGAGTTCTCACAATACAAGAACTCATGGGCACTCAATGAAATTGCTGAGTGGTCCGGTTAGAATGGATAAAAGGAAGTACTTCTTCACCCAAAGAGTGATTAATACATGGAATTCACTGCCACAAGAAGTGGTGGCGGCTACAAGCATTGACGGCTTCAAAAGGGAATTAGATAAGCATATGGAGCAGAGATCCATCAGTGGCTATTAGCCACAAGGTATAGATAGGGACTCTGGGGCAAGTGATGCTCTGTCTTCTTGGTGCTTGGAGGGGTCAACAGTGGGAGGGCCTCTAATGCCCTGGACCCACTGGTGGACCTCCTGATGGCCCCTGGTATTTTTGGCCACTGTGTGACAGTGTTGGACAGGATGGGCCTTTGACCTGATCCAACATTGGTGTCTCTTATGTTCTTATGTCTGTTAATTCAAGCACACATTTTATGTTTGCAGATGATCAAATAAATAATTATATATTTATTTACATTATTTGTGTAGTCTGCCTTTCTCACTGAGATTCAAAATGGATTACCCAGCGTAGGTCTATCAACAGGATGGAATATCCAATAAAGAGGGCAGTAAATTTTGAGCAGCAGAAATGTGAAACAGAGCTGGAACAGCCTGAAACAAAGCTTAAGTATTTAAATATAACCTGTTAAACAGTGTAGAAATTAGACAGTTGGAGCACACTTGCAAAAACAGACAGAGAATAGTAGTATCACCCACAGTCCCTATCCCTTTCTCAAAACATCTTGCTGAATCATTTCATTTCCGTACAGCACTGGTACCTGCATAGAAAAGCCCTCTTGAATAATTCAGTTCTGCTTAGTTTCTGGGAAGCCAGGAGAGTGGGAGCCTTCCTAACCTCATCAGACAGGCCTGTTCAGGTAATGTTTTTTGGTGTTGATCTTTCAGCATGCCTACCGTGCTTTAAATTACCCTTTAATTTCTTGGATCTTGTGGAACAGATCTCTTGTTCTTCCTTTTTTCCCTTTGTCTCTACATGCCAGTTGTTGGAAAACTGCATCTACACCTTCTATTTCGGTTTCTGTCACCTTTTAGTAGAAAAGAGAAAGAGTCCAGTAGCACCTTAATGATTAACAACATTTGTGGTAGGGTATGAGCGTTCGTGAGTCTGAAGATGTGAGCCGTGACTCACAATAGCTCATAGCCTACCTCAACTTTTGTTAGTCATTAAGGTGCTACTGGACTCTTTTCTACTGCTACAGACAGACTAACATGGCTAGTCCAATGTTCCCTCTAAGCTCCACAGTGTTGTGAACAGAAATTCTACCTTGTGAGTGAAAAAGCTAGTAACATTAAAGTTATGAGCGAGTCTACATTTGACTATCATGTAAATTAGTGTTTTTAGAAGATTACTTCCATAACCTTGTAAAAATCTCAGAATAAATTCCTTTAAATTCTATTAAAACTATATTTTAAGAATAATTTAAACATTATAAGAGAAAACAGAATCAAGTCAAATTTTCACCCACTCATTTCCCACTAAATCGGTAGACCTGTCTTCTGGTGAACAGGTCTACCCACTCCTTTCCACTATATTTGTAGACCTGGCCTCCAGAGAACAGGTCTACCCATTCCAGTCCACTATATTGATAGATTTGGTCTCTAGACCACCCCTTTCCACTATACTGGTATATTTGGCTTCCAGAGAATAGGTCTACCCATCGTTTTCCACTATATTGGTAGACCTGGCCTCTGGAGAACAGGTCTACCCTCCCCTTTCCACTACATTGGTAGATCTGGCCTTGGACCATTGCCTTGTGCTGAGCCTTAGAAAACATGCCAGCATACAGAGGGGAAAAACTCTTGCAGTCTACTTTGCTTTTTTTGTTTTTTGGGGTGGAATATGATAACCAGCATCACAGGTCAAGTATATCAGAGAGAAGCAATCATGCTTAGAACCCTGCCTAACCTAACAAACAGGCAGTTGCTAAAATGTTTTCAACCTGCCCAAATGACTTATTTATTCAAATCCCACTTTCCCCTGTGATTCAAGGCAGCTTACAAATCATACTGAAAAGCACAATAGGGTTGTACAAAAAATATCATTTTTTCCAGCTCCACTGTAGCCTATGGGGACCATTATAGTTAATAGGCTCCATAGGCTATAATGGAGAATTGATCTGGGGGTATCTAGGGCTCTGGGGGCTGTTTTTCTTAGGTAAGGACACCATGTTTGCAGCATAGCTGCTGGTGCCTCTCCTTAAAAATCTCCCCAAGTTTTAAAAAGATTGGGCCAGGACATCCAATCCTGTGTGTCCCAGAAGGAGGTGCCCCCATCCTCCATTGTTTCCAATGGAGGGGGAACTTTGTGTGCAGAAGCAGAAACCCGGCATCTAAAATTCTGTGCACCAGTGCCCCCTAGTGCAGCTTAGAGGGAACTACCCATCTTGATATGTCACTTTTTACCTATGCTTCTCATCCATCTGTAGCAATTTTAAGAGTTTCATCAGTCACTCATCAAGGCTTTGCATTTCTTTTGGTTACAGGAATAGTCTTTGCTCATTCTTCCTTGATAATATATTTAGTTTCAACCCATAGTTTTTCTGTTCATGCTCACTTGAACTTAGTAAAGCAAACCATTTCTTTACATAGTCTTTAAACACTTCAGGAATGTTGCTTAGGTTGTATTTGGCACTATGAGTGTTTTGGTGTTTTTCTTCAGCTTTATTCTAATTTTCAATATTAAAAATTCCTGATCTGTACCCCAATCAGCTTCTGGCCTTGTTTTAGCAGAGAGACTAGAGCTTCTGCTTCTGATTATATAATCTATTTGATTTCTGTATTGGCCATCCAGTGATGTCAACATATACAATCAACTGTTTGGTTGCCCGAAACATATGTTCACAATGAACAAATTGTTGACTGCACAGAATTCTACGAGTTGCTCTCCTGTTTGATTTCATACTCCTATCCCAAATATTCCAATAATATTTGATTCTGCTTTGTTTCCTATTTTTGAGTTTCAGTCACCCATGATTATCAGCACATCTCGCTTAGGTGTGTGATCAATTTCTAGACAATAGTCTAATCGCAGTATTACTGGCATGGATCCCGGTGGTCAGATCAGCCACGTCAAGGTAGGGGGCCCTCTTCCAAGACAGAGTTGGAAGAAGGTGTTTTTTGCAGCTGCATTAACTTGTTTCTCCAACAGCGATGCTGCCTCCAATGCAATCTCTACTCTGTTAACCAAGGTAGCAAGGGTCAGCTGAACTCCATGAAAAGCAGGAAACACAATATCATTCAAGATCTTCACCTTTCCAAACAGCATCGATTCCGTCTTGTCTGGGTTCACTTTGTTTGTTCATATTCAGCCATTTAACAACAGCAGTTAGACATTGACTCAAGACCTCTACCACATCTAAGCAGATTAGCAAGCATCCATTAAGCCAACCTTAGTTAATGCCATCATCAGCACAGGTATAAAGGTGAACCACATCTGGCATTGAAAAGGAAAAGTGCGTAGAGAATGTGACCAATTCCCCACAAGCAGCTGTGTCACCCTCACTCTTCCGTTTGCCCCGGTTGCATTTGTCAATTTCACACTATTCCCTGCACGGCTGCATTTTGACCTGCATCTCCCCCCTAATTTCCCCCACGTCTTCTTGATCTCAAAAAACAAGGATCGAGAAGACACGGGGGGGGGGGGGAGATGGGGGGAATGGGCCTGAATTATATGATGAAAATTGCCGAGTTGGTTTTCAGTCAGGCTGTGCAAATCCAATGGCGAATAGGTGTTTGTGGGGAATCGGTCTGTTTCTGTGATGATGGCATATAATGGATGGTACACTCCTGATCTCCTGATTAGTAGGGCTGCCAGCTCCAGTCTGGGAAATACCTGGAGATTTTGTGGGTGAAGCCCAAAGAGGGAAGGGTTTGGGGAGGGAAGGGACTACAATGGGTTATAATGCCATACAGTCCACCTTCCAAAGTGGCCATTTTCTCCAGGTGAAATGATCTCTGTCATTGGGAGATGAGTTGTAATCCCAGGAGATCTTCAGCTACCACCTTGAGGTTGGCAACCCTATTAATTAGAGGAGAAGACTGGGAACATTATGACTTGGATATATTAGAAATCCACTCGTACAGATTTCTTACCTTCTTCCCTGGCACTTCTGGCCAAAATGCCCCAATCCCAAATGCTGCTCCCGGGAGACACAGGATGCTCAAGAACCACATAGTCTGTGCAGGAAAGAGGAATGAGCAAAAATCACTCCCTTTCCATCTGCAGAAATCCTCTGCTGGATCCAACCATAGGTCTGCATCATGCCAATGTTACTGGCCCTGAGATTTCTAATGTAAGGCATGCTAAAAAAAAATCCAGTTAAATAAGTTTTCAGACCTTTTAATGAGCCACTGCCAAACTTGTCATCCATCACGAACAAAGTCCACCACCATAATAAAGTAATATTCCAGTTTATCCTCTCACATCTACACTTTCTAAACAAATATCTTACAAAAAAAGTGTAGAAGGCATGTTTGTTTTCTCCTGCTTGCCAATGGGAGAAGAAATCCTCTACTGATCCATTACTGAAAGGCATGTCTACAGTTCAGAGATCTGCATTAAGACAAGATGTAGGGTCCAGAAATGTGGGCTATTATCAGCAGAGTAGGAAGTCGAGTCTAAATCACTTGCATAAGGAGGGATAAAGTAGCCTGTATGGTAATGCATGATAAAGATTCTGGGCTAAGTTCACCTTTGTTATGTAATCAACAATAACTGGTGAGGATTTACATTAGGAACAAATGGGGCCCTACTCTAAGTTTCACAAAGGGACTTTATTGTAGCTGGTGAGCTCAATTGACAGTATAGAGGGTCTCCAGGGTAGGTATCTGGAGCAGTAAAAGCCATTGCTGGCATCCTCTAAGGCTGTGATACTTTAGATTCTGGAAAGGTTCTTGTGTTCAGAGCAGTGCCAAGGTGAAAAGATGCTTATCCTAACATGAGTGAAAAGCAGGGATGGAAATAATAAATATACATACACACACAAACACAAAAAGTGGAATAATTGTTAAGATGTAAAGTTAAACAATATGTTCATTAAAATAAGTGAAACTAGTAAGTGCATTCTCTGGAATTAAGGCACCCACCACCCCATCCTGCCCAATTTATTTATTTGATCAATAGATTTATATAAAACCTTCCTTAACAGAAACTCAATTCAATTTCCAAATACAGAACCCAACAAATAAAATTACATACTAAGGGATGGATTCAGACTACATTGGCAACTTCAGCTGATCACCTCTTCCTGTGGTCGATCTCCTCACATCATTCCTCAGGGTCTTCTATCCCCCAGGAGCAGCATTTTGTGGAGATCAGAAGGCAACAGTGGGAGTGGGAGGGGAGAGGCAGGGAGTTGCCATTCTGCCATTGGAAAATGTAGTCTGGATCCAACCCTACATGTAATAATAAATGAACTTCATAAAATCCAATAGAGGGCAAATATATAACCATGTTCTACCCAATGCTCTCCTAAATAGCTCTGTCTTATACTTCTTTCTGAACAGCAAAAAAGAAAAGAAAAGGAAAGGAAACTACAGTTCTCATTTGCCGCAAATCAGCTAGTCAACTAGACAGTGTGTATTTGGGAAACCTGTACTTTGAATTGTCCATGGAAACAAATGGGCCGCAACACAGATCTTTCAGTTCAGGGAATGATGCTATTCCTGCATTCTGCCCTTGGTGGGAACCTGGCTGCCACATTTTGGAACAGTGAAAGTTTCCAGACAATTTTCAAAGTTCATGTAAAGCACATTAAAGTAATCTAATCTTGATCTGATTAGAGTGTGGATCTCTTCAAGGGAAAACTGTATTGCTGGCATATGCTGAAATGTGTATTTGGGAAGAACAGAATGACACCATGTTTCAGGAAGTGATTGGCCCAGCCACATGGATGTTCCATTTACTCACATCCCTGACATGGAAGCATGTCTGTGGTTGTCCGTGAAAGAAGCCTGAATCACCTTCGTAGGAAACTAGAAGATGCCGGCACTTGTGTGTGTGCTGTTAATAGCAGTGCTCATAAGTCTCCAGGCCACTTGAATTCATCCATATGCCCTTTCCAGAAACAGCCTTTGAGCTCATCTGCTCTCAGCTCTTGGCCTCCTCCCCTCACATCCATCTCAGTGTCTTCTCCCATGCTATTTCTGTAAATGTCATCAAATTATTTCACAGTATGGAGGGATCTGGATGAGGATGCAGTGGTATAGATACTAGATTGCTGTGACCTGCCACAGATAGACCTGCTGGAAACCTTGTAACGTCTGGGTGGAGCCAGGAAGGGGGAGCTCTTGCTGACTATCGTTTATTAGTGAGTTAATACAACCAGTCAAAACGTCAAGGATGGGGAAGGGGGGACATTTATTTATTTATTTTATTATTACATTTATACCCCACCCTACCCAGCCACATGATGATGGTGACTTTACCACAAAGACTTGTGCCATGGAATGAGATTTCCCCACCTGCCCTCTTTCATGGCATCCCAAAATGCCCCCCAAATCATGTTCCTGGGAGAGAAGGACTCCCCAGAAACAGGAGGGGTTTTTTGGTGGTGGGGGGAACATTTCAAGCTGCCACAGGAAGGGGAAGGTTGGAAAATTGTGATCCATAGTTCTTGCACCCACAGAAACATCCATTATATCATCATTCAGATATGCCAAGAAAAAGGAGACAGAATAAAATATCACCAGAATGGCTGATTTGATAATAGAGCGAGAGCCTATTTCCAAATCCATCATGGCCATTTGGTGCACAGTCTGTGTGCTACTGGCACCATGGAGATAGTCTTGTGATTGAATTTCATCACACATTAAGAATTATGGAGTACTACATTTCAATGCATGTAGAGTTTTGCTTATGCCATTGGTGATCACATCACCGCCTCTCTTATGGTACCAATGGCTCCCAATAAAAATGAACAGGGCCTACTACATTGGAGCTGAATGTGAAAATGAGCTAGCACTGCCGTACACATACAGTCATTTTTAGGACAGGTAATGACTACTGTTATAACCATGGTGTACACACTTATTCCTTTTGGCCTACTATCTTTCTGGTCAAAGGAGTTTTGCAGGGAAGAGAAGCACTGCAACATGTTTGATCAGAGTGGCTGGCATGTATTATTTATTTATCAAATTTCTATGCTGCTCCTCCAGAGACCTGCTTGAGGTGACTCACAAATTTAAAAAAACCCTTTAGAATAAAAAAACACAATAAAATGATCAATGCAAGTCATAAAACACAAGCCACAAAACAGCATTTGACAGCCTAAAATGATATCCATAAAACAGCCTTCATGGTTAGAAGCAGACCATAAAAACTGCTAGAATGATGAACCCCTGCAGTTAAAAGCCTGGGCACAGGGAAATGTTTTGCCCTGGTAGCTAAAGCACAATGAAGTAAGTACCAGGCAAGCCTCAAGAGGGAGGGCATTCTAAAAGCAAGGAAACAGCATGGGGAAAGCTTTGTCTCTGGCTGCTTGCCACCCACCTCACCTTTGCAGGAAGGTCCCAAAGAGCTGGCCTTGGGGAAAGGATTGTAACTGGCAGGGCGGACAGTAGGGCAGGAGACGTTCCTTCTAGTGCTCCTTTTCCCAACTCATTTAGGACCTTAGAGGCCCTAAACCTACACTTTGAATTGTCCGTGGAAACAAATGGGCAGCAACACAGATCTTTCAGTTCAGGGGATGATGCAATTCCTACATCCTGCCCTTGGTGGGAACCTGGCTGCCACATTTTGGAACAGTGAAAGTTTCCAGACAATATTCAAAGTTAAAATCACGTAAAGCACATTGAAGTAATCTACTCTTGATCTGATTAGAGCGTGGATCTTTTCAAGGGAAAACCATTGCTGGCATATGCTGAAACTGATAAAAAGAGCTATGTGGCCAGGATCTAACAGCCCCCCCCCCCCCCCCCGGAGCCTGCTCCTTCAGGGGCAGTGCAAACATCTCATGGACATGCTGCCTCCTCTGTACTATTACAATCAACCTCTAACAATTGATTAATGTTGGCATTCATATGTGATTTGCAGATTTATTCCCAGATTCATTTTATGAATGCCTCAAAATATGAATGTGTGTTCAGACTTTTTGAACATACACCAGTGAACACTAACAGTCATATTTTGGTGATTGTCAGCTTTCACTGGAATATCTCTGAGTCTGGGGACAATTGCAAAATTTGCCTGTGATTGCCAGTATTCAAAAGTTAATGGTGACATCCCCCACATTTTAGACATCCACATTAACAGATACATACAACAAGACGTGATGGGTCTATCATTCCACAGTCACTTCCCTGTCTCTAGCAATAGAATTCACCCCAACAAGGTGGCTTCCCATTTTAGGGAAAACGGAGCATGCAGCAGCCGTGCAATGGAAGCTCAGAGTACATTTCATTGCTTAACTCCATCCTCTCCTCGAGTCTCCATCCTCTGCACAATTGTCATGTCATTTGTTCCGTTCATAAACGAGGAAGGCCAAAACAACATTTCTTGTCGAGTTAGCATTCCTCTGTGTGGCAAGGTAATTGGGTTCAGCTGAGGATAGGCTTGTCTACCCGGCATTGGGATTCCTTGGCAAGGCAGTCCTTGCAGCGAGACCTCTAACTCTCTGCAGGGGTAGAAACAAACCTGTAAGCCACATTCTGGCAAGGACCAATGTACACCCACACACAACAGCAGAGGATGATCAGCTCATTGACTTCAGTCCTCTGTGTGCACATGCAAGGCTTTGCTTCAAAGAACTTTGACTCCAGTTAAAGAAACAACAACAACAACAACAACAACAATCCCCCACAGTGGCTCTCATCAAAACAGTTTTATCCATATCACCTGGAAACCTCATTGGCGCTTTAAACAATGTTCAATCAAAACATCCATTGACTAACAACAGGATTTATTCATCCAGAAATAATAACCATAGCAATACATGAAAGAAATGGTCAGTGGGTATATCCTGTTGAACTCTCCAGACTGCAATAAAACCCCGGCGTAACAGTCTGACTGTAAGTTGCTGGTTCAGAAGATGGAAGCCACCCCAAGGAAGGTGAAACATTTATAGCATAATTGCTGTTGACTGCAGCAAGCCTAGCCCTGAAGGCAAAATTGCTTGCAGTGCAGGTCAAAGTAGATTTCAGACTCTTAGAAAATAATGAAATCTGGGCTGCTGCCTGTGGTAAGGAACAGAGTAAGGACATCCTGGGTATGCAAAATGTAAACTCGCTAGCTAATTAATCTAACCCCTGCTAATAAAGTAGTGGAGTACATATACAAATATGGGGAGTGAACAAACTGGGTGGCTTGTCCATCTTTTGTGTGTGGTCTCACATGGCTGCTTTGGCAGTCATAACTGTGCATGGTGGGGTGGGGTGTCAGGAACAGGTGGGAGCCCCACAGCTGATAAATTTACAGAGGTTGTGTAGATGGGAACCAGATGTACATTGATTCCTTCTTAAAAACTGGGGTAGATACAGAAGTCCTTCATTGGAACTTTCAGGAATGCTCACATATGCCTCTTTTACCATTTTTTAAAAAAACAAATAGGAAATTATCAAACACATGACCGTTTATTTCTAGAAAAAAAGGAAATGCTAGGATTCAAAGGGATGGATTAAGCAATGTATGATCAGAAAGGAAAATGTATTTGGTGCACACAGTAATGCAATGGCTGCAGGAATACATAGAGCATTAATAATTTTTTAGTGAAGAAGTGAAGGAATGTACAACAGAATGTACAATGGGTACAAGCATGGACGGCTTCAAAAGGGAATTAGATAAGCATATGGAGCAGAGGTCCATCAGTGGCTATTAGCCACAAGGTATAGATAGGGACTCTGGGGCAAGTGATGCTCTGTCTTCTTGGTGCTTGGGGGGGGGGGGTCAACAGTGGGAGGGCTTCTAATGTCCTGGCCCCACTGGTGGACCTCCTGATGGCACCTGGTATTTTTGGCCACTGTGTGATACAGAGTGTTGGGCTGGATGGGCCTTTGGCCTGATCCAACAATGGCGTCTCTTATTTTCTTAACAGATATTTCACATTATTTCATTTCATTCAGTTTTTAAATTGTATCAGAAGAAAAACCTTCTGTTATGTCTTGTGCGCACAGAAAAGATAGTGGGAACACAATTGCTTTCACTGAGTGCAAGCAGATGAGGAGTGACTTTAATACTTCCACTAGCTCAAGGACAGTTACAAATATAGAAATCTTTCATGGCATCCAACCTGTAGTCTGGAAATAATGTCTCCTGTGCTTAAGCTTTCCCCCCTCATCTCTCACATGTTAGGACTCTCAGTAGAAATATACTCTTCAGGTGGTCAGGGTCCCTTTTTCTCTGATAAGGAGGTGTGGTTCGGTAGTAGGCCATCTGCTTGGCATGCAGAAAGTCTCAGTCTCTGGTATCTCTAGTTAAAAACAGAATCAGGTAGGTAGGTTTATGTGAGAGACCTTGACCTGAGATCCTGGAAAGCGACTGCTAATCTATATAGACAATATCAATGTTGATGATCCAATGGTCTAATTCACTAGTCCTGTTCACATTCCAGTGAATACACATACAATCCATGTAAGTGTACACATGACTTTTCTTTATAAATCCATTGAGTAATTCTTATGTTACATCCAACGTATGTACAGCTGAACATGTGATATTTAGGCACTGCATAAATATTTATCCATATTTATCCAGGTACTGGTCCCTATTTTCATTGATAAAATGTACACATGTTGGCTCTTTCTTACAAACAGATGCACACTCATGTGCATGCAGGTTGTATGTGCACTCACTGTAACATGTGAACAGGGCTACTATAACTATAAGGTTTTTGTTTATATCCTCCTCAGTGCTCTTGGTTGAAGAGTTGCTATTGAGCCTAGGTCCTGGGCCTGAAGCTGTGATACAAATTCAGCTGTGTGTGTGCCTAAAGGGCTATGATTTCTTCCCAAAATGTGTATGTAAGTTGTGAATTAAGATACTGTTGTGAAATAAGAGACTGAGGCAGTAACAATGGGAGGAAGCCACTAATGCTATGTTCTATACCTTGCCAGTTATGGATCATTCTGTTTTTGCACGGAACAAACATGCAATGCAAAAGGTTACTGATTCCAAGTTTGAAACATGCTGTCCAAGCTGCTAATTTACTTATTTGCTGCTTTTCTATTTCAAGCAGTCATTCAGTGCAACTCACAGTCATAAAATCAATGCAACAGCTACTCTACCTGAGGATGATAAACTGATTATGTTTCATTAGTTGCTGTACAAAAATACCCTGGGAGTCATTTCAGTCCTTTATTCATTTGGCGCCCTGTTTCCCAATCGATGTTCTCAAAGCGGTTCACAATTCTAAAAAGAACAATATGCAACACGGCACAACACAAACTGGCAACTAAAGAAATTCAAAAACTATTAACAATCAGAATACCGAATGAAACTTGGAATGTAGGTACCATCACAATAGTTTGCCTTCCAAGTTCAAAAGCTGCTTAAGCTACCCCTTTGTTGGAAGAGAAGGAAAGATCAAAATAAGTTCACTTTTCATCCACAGAAAGAAGTTGAGGTGGATTGAAACAAACCATGATATTCAGAAGCAAGGCCTCTTGAACTCTGTGATTTACTACTGCACTCAGTGTTTTTAAAAGCGATGATGCAGCAAGCTTGCCTGTGTGGACCCCATGTAGCGTAGGCATTATCTTTAAGTACTTAAGGTTCTCAGTCTACTTGGTTTCGCTCCCTCTCTGTCGTCTCCTCTTCCTTTAAAACAACCCCCCCCCCCGACTAATAGCAAACCCATGTTATGTGCCAAATTTCCCACTAGGGCACAAGATTTGGTCTAGCAAGCTTCACATTTTCTATTCCCAACTGATGTCAGAGAGCAAAGCCTAACAGACAACCTGCACTTCCATTCCCCACATCCTTCTGCCAGAGCGAATCATGTGGTTTCTTGTGTTTGTGCAATAGATTCTCTTCCTGTTTAGGTAATCTCTAAGTACAGATGGCAAAGCCTGATGGCAAAGCCTGATGTCTAAAACGAGAGGAGTCAGGGTTTAAGCTTGTGTGGAAGTCAGGTCCTCTAACCTAAGAAACCCTTCTTGTTTATCCCAGATTAAGAGGAGGGCTCACTACGATCACTTAGAGGGGACGGAAGTAACTTGGCAGAGGCTCCAATTTATCCCTGCTTCTCACATTCCTCCCTTGACCTTATTGGTTTTGCGGCTTGTTCAAGTCCTTTGAACAAGCAAGCAAATAAAGAAAGTACCAAAAATCTCCACATGTACCTCTTTCTTCCACCAGCCAAGTCATTTCTATTTCTCAGATCCTTCCTTCCTTCCTTTTTGCATTAAAAGATATATTTTTTGGAAGATAGATGCTCTAGTGCAGTATTTTGCTTTTTATTTACTTACACTCCTGGTGATGGTTATTTACCTGCATAGCAATAAAAGCTTCAACTACACATTTCAACACATTGAGCCTATATTAAAGAGTACAGGACATTTTTTCCCCAGGACTGTTGGCAACCCTTTGGCAGGGAAGCAAGGCATTCCCCTCTACATACAGTATACTGTCTGGTAGGCTAGATATAGCTTTAAGGAAGAATTGTAGAAGGATCATCTGTGTTAGTATCTGTAGAAGTTTCCCCAATACAATGATCTGGAACTATCAGCTTCTAGTCTCATGTCATGCAGCGAGATCTTAAGCATATTTTACTCAGAAGTAAGTCCACTGAATACAATCCCAAATAAGTGCATATAGGATTGCAGTCTGAGATGTTTATGATGAATCAGTTCAATAATGGAACTGGTTACGGGGATTGGGGGGGGGGGAAGGGTTGGATTCTCCTCCAGGCCTTCCAGGTGTCCGCAGGCCTTCAAGAAGAAGCTGAATAGGCAGCTTTCTTCAGCTTTGGATTCCCTGCACTGAGCAGAGGGTTGGGCTAGATGGCCTATAAAACTCCTTCCAAGTCTATGACTGTTTTACATAAATATCCCAAAGCCTTTGCTTCAGTGTGCCAAAGCCCCAATGAGGTGAGGAGGAAAAGGGTCTGGAGTTGATCGATACACCATTGGGAGAAGAAGCCTTCCATTGTGCTGTTGTGGCCTGATGCAGGTGCATTGGTCAACAGAGCCTTAGCATGGTTGACAGGCAGGAACGAGAGAGCAACATGAATGTGATCTGCAAGGAGCCTTCTCCCCATCCTACATACATAACTGCTATCCTTACAACCAACTTATATGATCCCAGTATGGGGCATTCAAGGCAAGTGAGAAGCCGTGTTGATTTGCCATTGTCTGCTCTTCAGTCTTCCTTGGTGGTCGCCCTTTCAAGTACTGACCAGCTTCTACAATCTGGAAAGATCAGGCTACACCAAGCTTCCTTTGCTCCTCTCTGCATCTCACTGTTCCAAATGTGAAGTGTTGCTCATGACAACCAGTGTGGTATAGTGGACAGAGTGCAGGACTAGGAGCTGGGAGGTCCAGGTTCAAATCCGCATGGAAGCTCACTGGGCAACCTCGGGCCAGCCAGTCTTCTCTAGCTTGTTTCACAGGGTTGTTGTAAAGATAAGAAGGAGGCTGGGCAAACAATGCTTTGGGTCCTCATTGGGAAGAAAAATGGTACATACGTATCTAAATAAATGTGTTTTAACGTCAGTGACTTTAAGGCCACCGTCCAGCAAGTAAGCACTGAGAGCATGGGGTTGGCATCATTGGCTATAGAATGGCTTGAGCTTGCATTTGTCATTATTGCCACTCCACAGCTGATGATGGTACCCAGCTGTGTGCCCTGCTCTCTGCATCACATGCAATGTCTGCATCAATGGCTAAGTGGTGCCAGAATATGTTGAATAGTGCAATCTCATACAAAAGAAGACAAAAAGGAAGGATGGCAGCGGAAAAGCACGGCTGTAAATTCTCGCGTCCCTTTGCTATGTGTGATTATTTCAAAATCTACATGAGTGCACAGAATTGTTACTGGTGCACAGATGAAATTCAGATCTTTTTCAGTGCTCAAGCTGACATTTCTAAAGACCCCAAGAGTCATCAACAGAAATAGAGGTCATCAGCTAAACACAGAGGCCAATATTGCCGTCTGGAGCAGCTGTACTTACTCTTATTCAAGGTGGTTTTATAGTACTTATCCGACAGAAACCTTTAAGACACCTTGTGACAGACGCCCAATAAAACCAATTAAAATCTTTTTACAAGATAAGAACACCATGTTAAATCATACGTTTGCAGAGAAGACGTTAACAACGGGCTTCCAGAAATATTTTTCATTTACCAGGATTTGTGTTGGTGTAAAGAGCAGGAACTTTGCGTGCAGGATGCATCTTTGTTTTCTTCGCAACCATCAATCAGGAAAGAGCCGTGTGTCAAACCAGGTTACATCAGGAGTGTTCAATGGAAACACTCTTACTTTGTCCTGAAAATATAAGACATCAGCTGGCTTCTGTTTTGTTCCTTTAAATTCTGTTCAAATCAAAGAAGCCACATTTGGTGTCTCCAGCAACTTAAAAGGAACATCTAGACAGGGTAAACAATGAAACTGGTTTCAATTGTGATAAGAGGAATAGAAAAAAAAAGAGAACTTAGACTGACTGCAATTCTGT
This sequence comes from Gekko japonicus, assembly GCF_001447785.1. Taxonomy (NCBI): domain Eukaryota; kingdom Metazoa; phylum Chordata; class Lepidosauria; order Squamata; family Gekkonidae; genus Gekko; species Gekko japonicus. The sequence continues at coordinate 130,240 of NW_015161453.1, forward strand.
GAACACCTGCTTCGGAGAAAGTATGTGGATCAGGGCTTGGTATAATTTTTGCCTTATTAATGATAGATCAGCACTACTGAAATGGATTTGGTAGTGGAGGGTTGGAGCCAAGTGAGCTCCAATGACTGTTTCAGCTAAAGTGGCTGCCAGAGAAAACCATTATAAGTACCTCTTTTTAGAGACAATTATGAAAACACCACTCAGAAATGTCAGTGAATCATTATATGAGGGTATAGTGGAACTCTGATGCACAGAAGGGCAGCTCTGGGACTCCCCCCCACTGGAGTGATGACATCATCGACCAGAACTCCTAGAGGACAGACATAATGGCTTAAAAGCAATGTGTGCTCTCACTGTCTCAGGAGCCCCTCCATCTTGGGGCTTGCAACAGCTGTGTGTTTCAAGTGATGGTTATATCCCAGGATTTTAAAATATATACATGGTCAGTCCCTGGTTTAGGACCTGCCTTCCCCAGGACACCTGCTTTGCATGAAAAAGAGTGAGACTTCCCAGAAGGATTCAAGTTGCTCTTCATATCAGGCCAGCAAAGGGTCAGTCGATCCAGGAATTTCTGCCTTTAAAAAACAAACAAACCTAGACTCATCAAAGAATCCCACAAATCAACCCAGGTCAGTGCAGATTCAAAGAAGCCGATCGGTTTCTTTTTCTTAATCCTCCCTCAGTCTTAAAAACCCATCTCAGGTCTTCCTCTTTCAACCTTCCTAAAAAGGAAAAGCTGTGTTGTTTTGAAGATGCTGTGGGATGCAAATAAAAAATATCCCCTTCACATATTTTGTTTGATTTGCTTCCTTTATACCCTGCCTTTCTCCCCAGTGGGGACCCACAGCAACTGACGTCATTCTGCTCTCCTCCATTTTAACCTTACTACACCCCAGTGGGGTTCATTAGGCGAAGAGTGTGTGACTGGCCCAAGGTGACCCAGCAGGCTTGCATGGTGGCAGGCTGGCATTGCAAAGTCATCTCTCAGATAACTTTGTAAAAGGCAAATGCAAGGCCACGTCTCGGTCAGCTAAAATCAGCCATGCTGGTTAAGTGGAATCACCATTCTCAAGATAGCTTACCTCTGAACAGCAGCCGTTGTTGTTGCTGGGGAAAACAGAGATGCTGCATTTGTGCCCTGTTTGTGGGTTCCACTGTGTGAAAAAGGACGGTCAAGGCTGGATAGACCCTAAGTCTGATCCAGTGGGACTCTTATTGACATCCTGATAATAACACTGTAAGATAGGTCAGAATCATTATCCCCAGGGCTTTTTTTGTAGAAAAAGCCCAGCAGGAACTCATTAGAATAGTAGGCCACACCCAACAGCAGAAATCCTTTAGCATATCAGGCCACACCCCTGACAGCACAGCTCATTAGCATATCAGGCCACACCCCATGCCTTCCCTTGGCTTGCCCGGCCGCCCCGTGGCCATGGGGCACCCAGGCAAGCCAGCCCTTGGACAGGCAGAAGAGGCATTTAAATGCCTCCCCGATCCTTCCAGGTCCCCCTACCTTGGAGTCGCTGGGGAGGGGTTGCTCTCCAGTCCTTTCCTCTGTAGTTTTGGCTGTAGTGGGCGTGGCCAACTCTGAAGCCAGCCGGAACTCCGTTCCTGTGCGTTCCTGCCCCAAAATAGCCTTGATTATCCCTATATTGTAAGAGTGGATTGCTGACCATCTAGCAAGTTTTTGAAAGATTCAGACAAATAACTTTCTGACCAATCTGTTAACCACTATGGTGAAACAGCACATATAGAGCAGGTCTGTTCAGAATTTTTAGTCAGATGTCTATTCAAAGGGTCTTACTCCCAGGAAAATGTGCTGAGGATTGCGCTGATAGTCTGGCTCAGTTGCCTGAAGCAGAAAAATGTAAATGGTATCAGTGCTGAAGAGAGGTAATGAGGTTCTATGAGTCATGTGGTTGGGGTTCCATCTGGGACTCACTCTAATCCTGGGTTCAGTATGTATTCAAAAGAAGGGAAAGAAATCTAAAGTCAATTTTTTGTTGCATAGATTTATTGAGATATCGTGAAGAGTTTCTGCATTTCAACATTTACCATTATACTGCTGCATTTTGCTCACAGTTCTATAGAACATGGACTTCTTGGCAGGGGAGTTTCCTGTAATTGCTCCCTACTCCAAGGAGGAGATAGACCCATTGTGTGTTCACGTTACAAATGAAACCAGGGAGCAGTACCTGGCTAAATGTGGGGTTTAAATCACATGCTATAATACATGCATTGAATGCAACACGAGAATTACTGAACACATGCATAAAGAAAAATCAAATGTACACTGTATACGGACTCTGTCAACCGACACTTGCAAACAGGGCAGTGATACTTTCTTTTGAGTAAACATACATATGAAAGGGCTGCATAGCCCTGGGGCAAAACATTAGTGTTTTCTTTAAGACTAAAAAGTCATCCTATAGGTCTCTAAACTGGATCTGGGCCTTACAACTGTGTCTGTGTTGGGCCAGGAAAACAGTCAGGGGAGGAAGGCCTAGAGGCACACAACGATCTGAGGAAGGAAAGCTGAGGCGGGGGGGGGGGGCAGTAGCAGGTGTCTATTCCTTTACTGAGAAACTCTCTCTGCTCTTTATACTTAAAATTACAGAGCAGTGTATATACATAATACCTTTTCCTCAGAATATGAGTGGACAATTGCAATTTCCCTGCTCCCCAGATCCTTAAAATTAAGGCATTATTACACTTCCAGGATGGTTACACATGTTCCATACAAATATGCTCTAGTCATAGGGTTGCCAAGTGGCACTTACCTTGCTGGCGGGGGACTCCCATGCGGATACTGGTGCGTGCACATGCGAAGCGCGCACACGCCGCATGCACGTCACAGGGAAGTGACGTCATGACGGTGGGCACGCTGGGGGCGGGGCCACGACCATACAAGGGAAAACCATAGAGTTTTCCCTTGTATGGCCGTGGCCCCGCCCCCAGCGTGCCTGGCGTCATAATGTCACTTCCCTGTGATGTGCACGCTGGGGCGGGGTTCCCCCTGGGGCCCGGCGTCGGGGAACGGGCCTCTGGGGCGGGGGTTTTTCCGCCCCCCTGGGGGACTTGGCAGCCCTATCATATGAACATAAGAAGTACCAAGCTGGATGAGACCAGTGGTTTCATCTGGTCCAGCATCTTGTTTCTTGAAGTGGCCAATCAGTTGCCCTGAAGGGCCAACAAACAGACTATAGAGGTCATGGCTTTCTCCTGATATTGCCTCCTAACATTGGGATTCAAAGGTTTGCTGCCTTTGGATGTAGAAGTTTCCATTAGCCACCATGGCCATAGGCCCATAGCCAGAAAATGTTGGCTGGTGGGGCAGGGTCTGGGGTGCTGGGGCAGGGAAGCAGGGAGCAGGGAACTTAATTACTTAATTGGTTGGTGGGGCAGGTGCCAGGGTGGGGAGTGTGTGTGGTGTGGTGTAGAGGCTGTGCACTGTGAGCATGCCCACCAAGCAAGCCCTTCAGGGCTGTCAGAGCTGCCTGAGGCTTCTCTGCAGGTGGAGCCCGTGCTTGGCAGCCAGGCACATCGAAGCATGCTCCCCTCCAAGCGACCTACCTACACAGCAGAGCTGGCCATAGAGGAGCCACACACCATGGCACTTGGCCGTGCGCAGCCACTCTGAAGGCCCCAGCAGTGCCTCCTGCTTGAAGCAGAAGTAGGCACCCACCAACAGCACTGTGCTTGTGCCTGCCATGTCAACTGCTGGCATCGGCGCCACTTACTTGCCTTCCACGGGGCACCGTTGGGGGCAGAGATGGGGGTTGTGGGGCATGGCTCATGACTTAGGGGGTGTGGCCCCAAAATGCCCCACCATAGCTATGCCCCTGCATGGCCACCACTGATGGGCCTATCTTTTGTGAATCAATATCTTTTTAAAGCCATCTATGCTAATGACCATCAATATATCTACTGACAGTGAATTCCACAATTTAATTTACACCTCTCTCACTGTTCCCACCCTGTAATGCACACATTCTTTTATCTGTTTCATGCAACCCTCCCCCTTTTCTGCCTTACTTTTCCAGGAGATCTTCACAAACATTCACTTTTGTTTAGAACTCCCTCTCCCCTCTTAGATAGTACACACATGTAGAATTAGGGGTCAGGTGGTCCCCTGCACATTGTTCAACCCAGAAAACTGCTCAGTAGCAGTTTAGCCACAGTAATTTCTGCCTTTAGGAAACCTGCTCCCTGTTTGTTGTTGCTGTTGATAAGGTGTTGACCAGGAGGTATCTCCCTATACTGCAGGCAAGGGAACTAAAGTGACTGCCTGGGATAAAAATTTCTGAATGGGAAGGAGAAGTTTAGCACAAAAGAAAGCAGGTTAATAGGGAAATTGAAACTGGGGTGGGTGCCAGGTGGGTGCCCCTCCCCACGACCTCTCAACTGAGAGAATCACAAGTCAAAAATAATTTACAATCTGTTGTAAAGCAGCTGCAGGGGATCGACAGGTAAAGCATGATTGGCAGCCTGCTTGCCTCTTTGCCCAGGTTGTGTGGTGCCATATAATTGACAATATATGGTCTGTGCATTATGGTCCACCATTGTCCTGGGAAGTGTATTTGGTACTGTGCATCTCTCTCTGTGTGGTTAACTGCTTGTGGAATGGCACCCATGTGGTTTGAGGAAGGTAAGATTATTAAACTGGGGATTTCTTAAAGCTAAAATGAGGCTGACAGTATTTATACACCACCCCAGGGCATGTCACATAAAAACAATGGAACTGTATTAAAATCCATGTACAATTTATTTTAAAAACAGGCAAGGGAAGAGTGGGAAGAGCTAGAACACACTAATAGGAATGGATCCTTTGGTTTCTGTACGCTGAAATGACATTTTTGGAAGAAAGGAAGAACAAACACAGAAGTCTAGAGGAAGCAGGATTGACAGTGAGAGCGCTTTCACACATGCTAAGTAATGCAGTTTCAATCTACCTCAGTGACTATTTGGAAGTGGATTTTGCCATTTCACATAGTAAAATCCAGTTGCAAAGTGCATTGAAAGTGGATTGGAAGGGCGTTATTTAGTGTGTGTGAAAGTATTTCATATACTTATTGCTGATTCTTGTGGGAAATCCAGACAACTTTTAGTTACATTTGTCTTTGATTTCCTCATTCTTCTTTGGCATCCTGATCAATAGTTTCCTCTCCTTCATTTTTTCTTATTCCACTTTGCTAATCTAGTCGGCCATGAACTCTATGTCACTGGGTTCTTCTTTTAAAATCTGCAGCACTCACATATAGAAAACCTCATTATGCTTATGGGCTATTGTTATCATTATCTTTAACTCACTAGTGTATTGCTTCTCTTAGGTGAGAGTAATGCTTGGCAAGCCTGTCTCCATGTGTGGTTACTTCTTTAGAATACATTATTTTAATGCATTTTGTAGAGATGACACTGACTCTTCTAACTGAATAACGTAGCAGTACTGGTTTATTTATATCCATCAGATTTCCCTGTTCAGTATATAGGCCCAGGCTGTTAAAAAGAAAAAAAAACCCAATGTAGAACAATTTCAACTATAATGTACTTAGTTTAGAGTACGATTCAGAGAGGAATGGCCTGCTAAACTACTAAATATTGTGGCATTGAACTCATACTATTTAAAACTGATTTATACTTTTATACTGCTTTTCTGTCTCAGTGTTATTTTACAGTTTATCTACTGCTTTATGGTTCCTATTGGCTGTTTTTGTTTCTTCAAGTATTGTTTTAAGAGCATGACTGAGCCCAGCCATCACACCCTGAGACCTGGCTTATCTCTGTAAGTATTGGACATAATGTATAATGATATTTATGCATATACAGATAAGGTACCTAAGGCTTGCTGACCTGCAATCCTAGCATTATCAACCCTATTCTCTTTGGAATACAGCCCAAGGCCTAGCTATATACTTTACAACATCTTTGGATCTGCCAAAAGGACTTTCAGTCAGATGTGTGTTGTGAGTTCCCCATTGGGAACTCAGTTCCCAAGTAGATGGGAGCCAAATTCATACTGGGGACTGGCACACATAGCAGATACTTATGCCTTCCCCTGTGCCTTTTTTCTGACCTGAAATGGTCACAGGTGGTGCTATTTGCCCCATTGGGGGTTCCACGTATACTGATGAGGTACATGTACATTTCTCAAGTGGAACCAATAGCACCTCTCTGAGCCATTTCAGGTTGGGAAAATGGTTGCGGACGTTTAAGCACCTTTTCCCTCTGTACCATAGTCCAGATCTGAATCTGGTCCCTAGATGCCATGAAACTGAGTTCTTCTGAGCATGGCATTCACAATGCAATACAATGCAATGCAATGCAATGCAAGTCCTGTTGCTGGACCTGGATGCAACCCCAGCACTTTGTAGCATGCAGTTAGGCCCTAAGTAAAGTATACTATCCACATGGTATCCACATAGAGAACAATATTCAGTCCAGTCACTGTAGGTTACTGTCCTTTCCATTTTAGCCTAACTTTTGGAAGGTTTGCAATTGCATGACTAACTATGATTTTAGCTTTTAATGGATCCCTTACTTGACCTGTACTCTGCAAGAAAGTTCCATCTTGCTAAATGGTCCATCACACCATCACTGTTGATGTGACTTCACTCTCATGAGATTAAGGTCATCTTCTATTGTTGGTCTTACAAAGTAATTATGACCCTGTCTGTTGGGGGATTCTTGGCTTAGGGCATCCCATTGCCCTGCTCTAGTCAGTGAGCAGGGATGCATTTTTAGGCACAGAACACTAATGTGCACATATACTGCCAACTTATAACTTATTGATAAACCATATACTACCTTCAATCCATAATGGGTAAGAAACACTCTGAATTCACAGCATCAATTATGTCTTTGGCAGGGGGCAGCTATGAGTGGGGTAGATCCTTGTGCATAAATATGGAAGGTTAGCCAAACCACTTCTATCTCACACGGGGCTCCCTGAACTGAGCCGTGAAGGCAAATGTCTTGGTTATTTGGATACAGTTTCCGAATTCCAGATTAAGTAGGGACCACACTGAACAATATATTTGTTGATCACTTCCCTATGCATGGTAGGGAGCAAGGACATGCCTGCCCACCTCTCTCACCCAGGGTAGCAGCCCTGCTGAGAACAATGTGGAGGAACATGATGTACTGATGTGCATAAACAGCATTGCTGGATTTTATCAGGGAATTGACTGCACAACCTGTATGTGTAGTGTACTGATTCGGACATGGTGTGGATGTTTGGAAGTGGAGCTGGCATGTTGGGTGGGAGAGGCAGGCAAACGTCCACCTACTATGCTTAGGGAGCCAGTCACTGAAAATATTCTCTGATCAGTCATAGGTAACTAAACATTTGCTTGATCAATTATTTTTGTGCCCCTTTTCAAGTTCGTTGTTTTCTCTGTTTGCCTTTAAAAGCAAAATGTTCAAAAGAAGCAAAATTAGCACAGCATCCTCTAGGGTTGTATGTGCCCAGAATAAGCTTATCCCTCTACCCCAAACCTTGTGAGACTTCTAGATAATGCAAAAAGTGAGCCCTGAACAGATCCTGCTAACCAGGTGATCATTGTGATCTTCAGCAGTGGCTGGCGGTTGAAAACGTGTGTGAAGTGCTTTTAGCCCAAGTGACCAATCATCTGGTTGGCAGGCCCACAAAGGCCCTCTACACACGATCCCTCTGAGCATTGACTGAACATGCGGAGAGAGAGAACAGGTATTAGTGCATTGGCCCTGTCCACGCATCTGAACTATTGCAAGCTCATGACCATGGTGCCTACGCACATAGCAAGTGTCAACTCGTATACCTCTATGTGATTGGCAACATTGTGCACTCGTATACCTCTATGTGATTGGCAACATTAGGAAAGCAGCATCCCCTATCACAATGAGGGAGTATATTCACAGATACTTCCTCTGCACACATTTGCATCATGAAGATAACCTGGCAATAGCACAGAGGTAGGGGCAGTGTGCTTGTGCCTGCTTTCTCTCCCAAAACACTGTCAGTGCACAAAGGGGTAATGCATAGATGACTAGAGCCAGTTTGGTGTAAGTGGTTAAGTATGCGGACTTTAATCTGGGAGAATCCCCACTCCTCCACATGCAGCTGCTGGATGACCCTGGGCAAGTCATAGTTCTGTCAGAGTTGTTTTTGAAAAGAACAGTTTCTGTCAGAGTTCTCTCAGCCCCACCTACCTCACAGGGTGTCTGTTGTGTGGAGGGGAAGGGAAAGGAGTTTGTAAGCTGCTCTGAGACCCCTAGTGAAGGGCGGGGTATAAATCCAATCTCCTCACCTCCTCCTCCTCCTCTTCCTCCTCCTCCTCCAGTGACAGCTTCTTTGGGCATAACATAGGTCCAGGGGGAGAGTGTCACCCAGATTCACCATACCGTAGCAATGGCTCTGCCAATTAGTCTGAAGTTGTCTCACATGGGATCTCCACAAATAGAAGAGACTAAAGCTGGCAAGCTCACCATACATTCGGAGATTGGGATCAAACAGGGAGAACTCCAAGGTTCTGAGTGTTTTCTTTATGGAGTAAAATGCTTGACTGGCAGTCACAGTTGACTAGCTGGGATTCATGTCCGCTGGGATTCTATTGCCAGCAATGAGCCTGCCTGTGTTATTTTACTTATTTAAAACATTCCGAAGAAGTAGGAGGAGGATGTTGCAAGAAAACCCTTCTGTAGCTCTAAATAAAACAGGAAATGAAGAGTGAATAGAACCAAGTTTTTAGATGGGAAATTCAAGTTTCTGGATGCTACATTTTCAGTACTCATTGAAAAAAAATATTTTATTCACCTGCCTTTTATTACTATTTTTTTAAAATGGTGTTACTTGTGACTCCAATAAGGCTTGGATGTTTAATTGAGATCTGAACTCTGAGATTCAAACCACAGCATAGTGCAATTGGTTTTAATGGTGTGCTGGAGAAATGAATGTGTAGGATTGTAGGCTGTGTGGCTCAATGGCAGAGCATCTGCTTGGCATGCAGGAAGTCCCAGGTTCAATCCCTGGTATCGTCAGATAAAAGATCTAGAAGTAGGTGATGTGAAAGACCCTGCCTGAGGTCTGCCTGAGACCCTGGAGCTGTTGCCAGTCTGAGTAGACAGTATTGGCTGTGATGGATCAAGGGTATGATTCAGTATAAGCTCCAGGTGGGGCTTGGTGATCTCCTGCTTTTACAACTGATCTCCAGATTACTGAGATGAGTTCCCCTGGAGAAAATGGCTGCATTGGAGGGTGGAATCTAAGGCATCATACCCTGGTGAGGAGGGTTGTCAGGTTCCCCCAGCCACAGGTGGCGGATAGGGGTGGTAGGGCTGCCAGATCCAGGTTAGGAATCTCCTGGATATTTGGGGCTGTGGAGGACAGGGACCTCAGTGTAGTTCAATGCCACAGAGTCCACCCTCCGAAACATCAATTTTCTCCAGGGAAACTGATCTCTGTAGCCTGGAAATCAGTTGAAATCAAAGGGGATCCCCAGGACCCTCAAGTCCTCAAATCCCACCCTCATTAGGCTCCACTGTCAAAATCTCCAGGAATTTCCCAATGCAGTGGGAACCTAGATTCTTCAGCTCTGTCTGCCACTGGTTCCCACAGTGGCCATGAGTACTGAGTCCTCTTCACCATTTCCTGATGCAAATGCACCATGCAGTCACCATGCTGATAACAAATTCATTGATGTTTCAGAGCTCCCACCCTCCCCAGGCCTTTTCCTTCTTTGATGCTAGAGGATAGCTCAAGAAGGAAGATGAGATAAATGATTTATGATAACCTAAGGAGTAAAATGAGATGTCTGTGAAGGTCAACACAGAATTCAAAGCCCAAAGTAAGGTTTGGATTGTCAAAAGATATCACTGGACAAAAACTGTTACGGTTAAGAATGTGTTAAGAGTACCAAGACAGAATACAGTTCACCTAAAAAGCTGAGAAATGTGTGTGGAACAGCATGTAAACTTCTGAATCAATTTACTTGCTTATGTTGCTAAAACAGTTTTTCTAGTAATATAGATAGTGCTGTCAAGTCACAACCAACTTATGGCAACCCTGTAGGATTTTCAAGGCAAGAGGTAGTGGTTTGTCATTGCCTGCCTCTGTGTAGGAACCTTGGACTATCCTTGGTGGTCTCCCACACAAGTCCTAGCCAGGAGATGGCCCTGGGTAGCTTCTGAGCTCTGATGAGATCTGGTTAGCCTGGGCCATCCAGGTCAGGGTACTAGTAATACAGGTTTGCATTTTTCTCACAATAAACTGTTTATTTTAAAACAAACTAATTAAGAGCCCATTGCTAAGCTCTCACAACTTTTACCCAGGTACTAGGGATATGTTTGGAAGAGATCTGTCCCGCAACTGGTAATTCACAATGAGCTCAAGTAAAGCAGTTGCTATGTGCTTGGGGGTAAAGTTTACAGAAAAGCTCCGAGTGGTAGAAGTGTAGGTGGTAGGGAAGAGGTCAGTGAAACAAAGAAGAATAAGAAGAATAAGAATTGGATTTATACCCCGCCCTTCATTCAGAGTTTCAGAGCTGCTTACAATCTCCTTCCCTTCCCCTCCCCACAACAGATACCCTGTGAGGTAGGTGGGGCTGAGAGAACTCTGAGAGAATTGCTCTTGAGAGAACTGTGACTGACCCACGGTCACCCAACTGGCTGCATGTGGAGGAGTGGGGAATGAAATCCAGTACTACAGACTAGAGTTTGCCACTCTTAAGCACTACACCAAACTGGCTCTCTAGTTGGATCTCCTACCCAAGTGAAACAGACAATTGCAGAATGAAGTGCTGCTGGCTCATTGTGCCACATTTGATGGCAGTAGCAATGGGATAAGGTACATTTGTTATAGGTCATATATGTTATTTTGTTCTTTATCATCCTCCATCTCAGTGTTGCATCGGAAAGATACAGGACTCAGATCCTGTGTTATGAGCGTGGAGCCCTGTTCACAGAAAAGGATTTCCTCACCTTCTCCCATCCGTTGAAGCCTGTCAGGCCCCCCAAGTTCTACTCTTAGGGGTTAGTGGACCCCCCAGAATAGCACTGGGCAAAAAGGCAAAAAGGAATACGCTGTGTAATAGAGAAATCATTAAAAGTTGAGCCCTTTTTCTGCAGCAGATGTGCCTTCTGTAAATGGAAAGTGAGGACCCAAGTCTATGTGATAAGCACTGCTTTTATGGGCACAGCCTCCACATACAAACCTGTACCTCTTACATTTTCTGCCTTTCCTTCAGGGAGGTCAGAGTGGGATACCTGTTTTTCTCCTCTCTTTGTTATGTTCACAACATCCACGTGAGGTAGGTTAGGCTGAGCAAGACTGACTGGTCCAAGATTGCTGAGGAAGGTTTATGGAAGAGTTACATCTCCCCACTCCAGTCTGAATCTTTAACTGGGTGTCAGTTGCATGGTGTACAAACCACAGCTGGATGAGACAAATGGGACAATGTCAGAAAGAAATACTCACAGTATGGTTGGAAGGAAGCCACTGAAGTTGTGTATGTCCTGAATGGCCCAGACTGGCCTGATTTTGTCAGATCTCAAATGCTAAGCAGAGTAAGCCCTGGTTAATACTTGGATGGGAGACCAGCAAAGAAGTCCAGGGTTGCTGCAAACACAGGGGCAGGCAATGGCAAACTACTTCTGAACATCTCTTGCCTTGAAAACCCTATGGGATCGCCATGAGTCAGCTGTGATTTGATGGCACTTTACACACACATGTGTAGGTGGGTAATTAGTGGTTCCTCTTGGAGAGTAAAGAACAAGATGCTAATGGCTACAAATATAAAGGATTTTCAAATAAAATATAACCATCAAACAAGTCCTCAGTATTTCATATCATTAAACAGACAGAACATGCAACTGTCTTGATCAAAGCCTTAAAGTTAGTTGAGAATAATTTCCATTGCTTTTGTTATACATAGACACACAGTTAGTTGCAGTTCTGGGGGACTGCTGCATTCCTATAAATAATTATAGTTAAGACGGTAGTTAAATCTGCAGGACCAAAGCCCCAAATGCTCATTATGGAGAAAAGTCAGTTTGCACAAGGCAATGTGAGACTTTATTCCTAACAGCTTCTCTATATGGAATGCAGTATTCTTTCCCCCCCCCACCCTTGAATTTTATCTCCGTGTCATTTCAGCCATGATAAAAAAATTGGGGGAGGGGAGCAGAGGGTGGGAAATTGATTTGTGCTTCCTGTTCCATGTGCTTCTTGAGAAATTGATCTCCCAGTGGGGAGAAGAGCAAGATTGATTTCAGATGAGATGGAGAAGGATGGGGAACAGGAAGCACGTCCCATTCTCTCCACTCAAATTGCATCAAAGTCAAAAAGGTTCACAGAATTGCAGCTTTATATAATCCATTGTCTGGGCTGAGTTCTATTTCCTATAAACTATGCCTAGTGTAGCTTTATTTGCTCACAACTGGTAAAGGGGTGCAGGTCCCAGGCCAGCCACCTTGGAGCCCTGTGATAACTTTCCAGCACCAACATGCCTGGTGAAATTCTTATTATGCATCATGATCTCAGAAGTCTCCATAAACCAGCAGGTTCAGGTGAAGGGTTTATCTATCCACCTATCATAAGTCCTTTTTCAGGTATCTCCACTCTTAGCTTGGGCCACTAAATATTCCAGACAACTGCTACCCGCTCTGAGATACTGAGAAGAAAATCCTTCCATACCCTCTTGATCTAAGTTTCACATACGTAAAGTTCTTCAATCCTCTCCCTCTTTGTTGCAGCTAGATATAACATACCCAGGAGCTATAAATTCATGATTTCTTTTTATCAGGGTCATATATTAATGGAGCCAAAAGATATTTTTCCTTGTGGGGACTAGGATCCTTTGAAGCAAGTTGATTCGTGTTTTGGGAAAAAATGAAATAAAACTGCATTTCAGTTTCTGATCTGCTGCAGAGTACTTAGAATCCTCATTTTTAAATTTATGCTGTAAAGCAGCTGCTGTAGCATTACATTCCACCAGAAATTAATTAGACTTGGAAAAGCAAGATTAAAACTTGATTATATTTAAGTTTGTGTTGCTGTTTCCATCTGTGATGGAACCAAAACCCATTTCACTTTACAATTATTCACTCTTTCATTAAGATGACTTGACATTTATTCTTACAGATCACAGACGTTCAGAATTATGAGTTTTTGTTGCATAAACGTTCCCTTATGGTTTCACCATCACGATAGGAATGTTTTTATGTCACTGTGATGGCCACCTTGAGGCTGCATTTCTAAACAAAGGGAAAAATGTAAACTAGTACAGAATTAAGCATGCTTATTTCTATTTATTCAATTTACTTGAGCTCCTTGTGCTGAATTGTAGTCAAAGATATGACCTCTAATGTTAATGGTTTGTATGGAACATTTTGGGAGATTTTGGATAAGGTTGTTCATCATATATGAGATTGAGAAGCCACATGTTTTGTGTGAACAGCTTGCTCAGAAAGCAAATGAGGGGAACCCCAGTGCTAAAGTGCAACAATTCATATGAGGAGAGCATGAAATATAAGATTCTGTGACACTTTCTTTATACTCTGCTTCTCCAGATAGCTGCTTCTTCTCCTTTGGATTGCTTCTTGTACTTCCAGTCGTGTGATGTTTCTATGCAGTGGAACCTGCACATGCATGTATTAGAAACAACTTGTTTGTACATCCTACATATCACAGTAAATAAAGGTAAAAGTTTCCCTTGCTTGAAAGCTTGTCGATCTGATCCTAGGGGTTGTGCTCATCTCAGTTTCCAAGCCAAAGGGCCAGCACTGTCCGAAGATGTTTCTGTGGTCATGTGGTCGGCCTGACTAAACGCTGAGATGCACGGAATGCGGTTACCTTTCCACCGAAGTGGCACCTATTTATCTACTTGCAATTTCTTGCTTTCGAACAGTTAGGTTGGCAGGAGTACATATCACAGTAGTGGAATGCTAAAGACAAACTGCTCCAGGGTGGTCTTAAATCTGTAAAGTCTTGTCTATGTGGGACTTTTATGGCTTGGTGATTATTTGAGGGACACCATAGAATGCATCTACCTAACTTATGCTGTCTGGATATTATTAGGAAAAACCTTTTCACAGTCAGAGTGGTTCAAAAGTGGAACCAGCTGCCTAGGGAGGTGGTAAGCTCCCCTTCAGTGGCAGCTTTCAAGAAGAGGTTGGATGAATATTTGTCAGAGATGCTTTAGGCTGGTCCTGCATTGGGCAGGGGGCTGGACTAGATGGTCTGCTAGGCCCCTTCCAACTCTATGAGTCTATTCTATGAAAAGATTTCAGTCTGCATAGATGTCCCTACTTTCTCTTATCTTGTTAAAGAAGTGTATATGTACAAAAGGCATACAGATTAATGCTAAGGACTCTCAACAGCAGGTAGAATCTACCTGGTGTTTCTGAACATTTCTGTCCCCCCCTTCCCTTTCTGTCCACTTGCTCTGGTACAAAGGCAATTGGAACATTTGTGTAAATATGCTTGATAAGCCAGGATAGCTTTCATGATTTAACATAACAGAGATATGCAGAACAAATTTACACATAGTTATGATTCATACAGATACATGTGGAATTGCAAAAGATATATTTTTTCTGTTGAAACACGTAGAGGATCGATGAGAATGGAAACAAAACCACATGTCCCTAGGGCCTCAGAGGAGCCAACCACTTGCAGATGTTGGATGATCTTTTAATACTGGAAGAAATGCACAACCAGATACAATACATGTAACCACAGAAAGGGAGAAAACTGTATTGCAGACATAGCCTAACAGCTCCATCATATGGAGGCCTCATTCCCTAGCTGGCAGTTCCCGTACAGTCTCATGATACAGGTGTTGCAGGTTGCCATCCCTCTAGCATCCCTCCTGATACTGATCATAATATGTAAGATATTGCAGTTCATAGGTGCAAGTATGAACGGACTTGCCAGGTGGGTAAAAAAAAGTTTTCCATCACAGGCCCTTCCAAAGTACCAGAGTCCATCCAGGAAGACATCTAACAATATTATCCATACCAGGGCTCTTTTTCTAGAAAAAGCCCAGCAGGAACTCATTAGCATAATAGGCCACACCCAACAGCAAAACTCATTAGCATATTAGGCCACACCCTGACAGCACAGCTCATTAGCACATTAGGCCACACCCCCATGTTACCAGAAGTGTGATCATCCAGCCACACCCACCTTTCCCTTCTTATTCTGTTTACCTTATTTGTTGTCAAAACCCAGGGCTTTTTTTGTAGCAGGAACTCCTTTGCATCTTAGGCCACACATTAGGCCCTAATGTAGCCAGTCCTAATGAGTTTCTGCTATTGGGTGTGGCCTATTATGCTAATGAGTTCCTGCTGGGCGTGGCCAACCCAGGAGCCAGCCAGAACTCCATTCCTGTGCGGTCCTGCCCAAAAATAGCCCTGTCCATAGCATGTATTTAACAATAATCACCCTATCCATTACTCTCAGTCCATATTGTTCACTGCATGCCACTAGTAGGCCATTCAAATAGTTCTTCAGAAGCACAAGTTGTTCTTTCAGCACATTTATACCCTTCTAAGGCCATGGAAGTCAATGGGCTTAGAGATATAACTCTGTTTAGGATTGCGGTATTTAGAGCTCCACCACAGCCTTTTCTAATGAGCAGCGATGTTTATGTGCTCATGATGGATGATTCAGATGACCTTTTCTCCATGCTGAGTGCAGAATGGTCATGCATCTAAGACTGTCGAAGACTGTTTTATTCTTCACTAAGATGCTAGAACGTGGGCAATTTTTTTACATACCTTACTTTATAATTCTTAAATGTATAATCTCTCTCTCTCTTTCTGTTTTTCTTGTACATACACAGATTCCATAAGTAATAACTGAACATGAGAATTTGATGAAAAATTGCTCAACGTCAGCACACAACTTTGCATTATGAAGTTACTGCACAGGAGTGGCGACAAATGGATTGGCGAAGAAAGCATAATTGCTGTCTACACCAGCAATCATGCTCAATCACAATAATAATATCAAGTGCCTCTCTTATTGATCTGTTTAGGCTTCAGCAGCTCATATATCAATGCCTAGGGTTTCTTTTTGTGTGTGTGTACACTATATTATTAACCCTTTATCAGCAAAACACCACATGCTGAAAGAATCCTAATGCTCTGTAATGGTGATGGGAAAAGAAACCTATCAGCTTCTACAGAAGAACAGTCCATTTCATGCCACAGATGCTATTTGGAGCATGGAGTAGCCAGTTCAGTTCCTATGCTTCCCTCTACTGAATGAATTAGAAGAAAAATATTCAAAGGCCTTTGTACATATGTGAGATTGGACCGGGAATTATGATGTCTGATCAGAGAAGATGGGTTGGATCCTATCACTCCCCTCTGTCAAATCTTCCTCCAAGGGAGAAAGACATCCTTCAGCCTAGAAAAGCTTCATCTGATGGAGGAAAGTCTTCTTTCACTGGAAAACAATTATTCTCCATTGGAGGAAGTCTTTCTCTGTTGAAGGAAGACTTACTGGGAGAGAGTCATGGGATCCAGCTTAGAAGAAGGGAATCATAGGTTCCAGCCCTATGAGTGCATATGTCATTGGCATATAGGCAGCTCCCTCTATTCTGTTATTAAAAATGCCCACTGTCAGAAAAATTAACTGTAGATGCATAATATATGGGATGATAATAAATTCTCATTGCTCCAGGCTTCAGGGAGAGATTCAGCAAAGTTGTACTTCTTTTCAGTTTATGCCCTTTATACATTTTTTAGCTTCTTGCTAACTCTGCAGAATAAGCATGGCTTGCATTCCTTCTTGTGCTGCTTGTCATATATATATTTTCACTGGACTTCAGGCTGACGATTCCCATGGAGTAGGTTCAGATTTGAGTTCATATCCTCCTAAGCCAAGATCCCCTTCATAAATGTTTTCTTTGCCTGGAGGGTGGGGTGCGTCTCCTGAGCTCTGCGCTGGCATTGGAGAAAAGTCTGAGGTTGGACAATTTATTGCCAGTTCATCGTTATTGATAATAAAGTCCACATCATCGTCCTTCAGTTGCTCCTACATTTATTTTTAAGAAAAATGAAAACAAATGTTACTCATCAGTGAAAGACAAAAGTCCCACAAGATGATAGGTTGGGCTGGATCTGATTTGGACAGCTGATCGAATTCCTGTATCAGATAAATTTGCCTTATCTTAACAGAAAAGGGGAAAGAGACTACCTAGGAATTAAAAACCTCACTCTTTGGCTCCGTACAATGAACACCATTTTAAGATGGTTAAAAAAAACTGATTAACATTTTTACCATAAATAATCTTATGTGGAGCTACATCAAACTTAGCCCCAATGCATGCACCGAAATCCAAACCCATTTTGTGCAAAAGTCTGGATGTGTGCAGAGAGTATCCATGCATGCAAAAGGTCTTCCCATTCATTTCACTGGATAAGGTCTGAGAGGTTTGCACATGAAATTATTCTTTCCATTAAAGTGAACTGGCAAGCACAAGATCTGCATGTGCCCATTGGCTTGCCTCAAACATAATGTGGAAATGTGGTGAATTTTAACTGTGGTTAGTTTGCAAAACCTGGATTCCACTTGCAGATGATCACATACTGGTTTGCCTCAGCAAATGCTGGCTTTATTACCTTTGCTCTTTCCCCACCTCCCCCAAGAGCTGTGCTTGGTATTAAGTGTGTGTACTTCAAAAATTACCATTTTCATTTCAGTTTGTGTTTTCCCCCACAGGACATGATTTTTGTTACGCTGGAATTTTAGGAGGGCGTCCACCCTCCCAGCCCTTATTGGACTTCAGTTTTTTAAAATGAAAAAGGAAGAGGCGGCTGCAGGATATACCTTGCCAGCCAGGTCCTCATTGCAGTGGCTGGCCCTTCTCATGGTAGAGCCCACCCAATTCCCGACAGCTGGCAAGGAATGGCTACCTGGCCTGCCTGTATTCTTTCAAGGCTTGGCCCAGTGCCCATGGGATTATAAACAGTTTAAGAAGGCTTCTTGAGGCTCTGGAAGCCTTCATAAGACTCTGGGAGTCAACCTCCCTTCCCAGCCCTCAAAGCACTGTTGGCATTCCAGGAGGTAACTTTTCATTACTTCTGGAATTCTGGGAGTAGGGGTTTTTTGGTGTTCAGATATAACTAAGCCAAGTCAAAATACTACTTGAGGTACATTTTGGGGGTTTGGGTATATTTGGATGCATAAACCTGGTTGATATTCCAGCCTACATGGCAGCAAAGATGGTGCTGGGGAACAAACCAGGATTAAACCAGAATATCAGCATCCATACATCATGTGAACTCATAATTATGCTTAACTGTGTCCAGCTTCAAGCCATAGTTTCAGAATCTGGTTTTATGTATGCTAATGAAAAATAATTAGTGGAACAGCCTGGGTTCTGAAAGACCACGCTAACCACAGTTAGTTTAATTAAACTCTGGTTTTGTGTCACGTCCAAACCAAGCCAGTGGAAGAGTTATGTATCCAGATCATAGTTTGTTTATTTGTTGTTCCCAGAAAATGAGTATAACTTCCTTGGTTAAGGCTCATTTTAAACCAGACCCTAGCTTAAGAAGACACCAGAAAAATAAAGAGTTCAGGATCTGGGTCTCCAAATATGCAGAGGCGCTGAGCAACTGGTGTTTGGGTACAGAGGTGTTCGAGCATAGCTGTTTGCATTGTTTGACGGTGAATGGATGTAAAAGCTGAGCATAATTTTAAAAAGGAAATCTTGGACAGATATTGTGCCGAAAGGTGATCCAATTTAATTGATTTATATCAGGTTGAAAATTTGGTTTCTAGTATGACTTGCCAATCTAAAGCAGCATCATGTGTGTATATTTGCACCCTACCATTAAAATCGGCCTGAAAAGCTACTCAGACCACATCTGGCAAATTATATATTTGAAGGAGTTTGTTATAATTGCATTGCCATTTAGGATCTTTTAGACTTATAGAGAAACAAATTCATTAAATATGATCACTGGGGCTCTCTTAAATTTGTGCCAATAGTTAAAAGGGGCTTTGTGTGCCCGTGCCTGAAGAGAAGGGAGGCCCAATTTGTCTCTCAGCAATGCAACTGGGGTATTTGAAGGTAGTGCTAATAACCTTTTCAGAAAAAAGGTTTTGGATTCTCTCCAAGTTTGCAATCGGGCATCATTCCATCCCCAAACCTCCAAACTGTACAGAAGTTGGGCAATTACCTTACTCTGAAAGAGCTTTAAGGCCCGGTCTATCTGGAAAACCCCTTTGGAACAGTAAAATTTAAGAATTGCCCCCATTGGCTGGAGGGCCATTGATCTTATAATTTCTGTATGTGCCTTCCAGGAGAGTGTGTCACTAAAAGTGATACCCAGATATTTAAAGGTTTGGCATTGATCGACTGGGGTCCCATCTATTGACCAGCGAGAAGTACACTGCTGTTTTCCAAAAACCATCACCTTGGTCTTCAAACAGTTTATTTTTAAAAGCTCTTCTTTACAAAAGTCACTAAGCCTGGACAGCGTCCTTCTTAAACCGATGCGAGTTATGGACAACAGAACCATGTTGTCAGCATAAAGAAGGACTGAAATCTTCTGTGAGCCAAGGTGGGGAGGAAAGAGGTCAGAGCCTGAAAGCCTCTTGGTGATGTAATTAATGTAAAGGTTAAAAAGGAGGAGGCACAAGAACGCTACCCTGTTTCATGCCTCTGGCTACTGAGATACTGAGGAATTTCACATTACCCTTTATTAAGCCGGTTTGAAGCTGTTTTAAATCCGTCGTGGAGTACACCGGTATAGGGCTGCCATTTCACACATTGCTTTCCCCTACCAGAAAACAGCTGGATCTGATTTGCCATTTCAGACTGCACTGCTTTTTCCTGCCATTTTTCACCCGCACGGGCGATCTCTGCCTTTTTTTTTAACGTTCGCTTTAGAGCGCTATAGTGCTATAACACAACACTCCAGGCATTCCAATGGGGTTGCTATAATGCTGTTTTGTTGTTGTGTAATAGCGCTACAGCGCTATAGCGCTCTAAAGCGAATGTTAAAAAAACCCCGGAGATCGCCCGTGCGGGTGAAAAATGGCGGGAAAAAGCATTTCAGATCTGGGAGAAGAAACTGAAGACTACTTGGAAGTGGTTTACAGGTAAAACGGTTCAGCCCCCTTTCCTGAATGGGACAGAAGCGTTTGTGTGTGAAAGTACAAATATATTCCGGTAGGGAACCGGTTCTAAAACGGTTCTGTTTGAAATGTCAGACCAGAAACCATTTGGGAACCGTTCCTGAACCGGAATATATCGCCTGTCTGAAATTCCTCACTATCTGTCAAGGAACCTGAGACACTTACTCTAATTTTAGATGATACGTTACTATGGAGTTCCCTTATTAGATGCAGAAGGCATTTGTCAATATTTGTACTTGCGATTTTAGACCAGAGCCTTTCTCTATTGATTTACTATTGAATATTGACTTGGCAGGAATAAACTTCTGTTGAGGGGAAGCTGAAATCTAATTCCTATTTTCTATTAACTTAAAAAAATCACTATAGCAGCTCTACAAACTAATGCAACACACACACACACACACATGCAATTTGTGTACTTACCCCATATGCTCTAGGGCTAGTTAGCAATCTGGCTACAGGATTACACCATTCTGGTAAAGTTGTAGTAAGTGGTGGCCCAGCATGGGTGAGAATGGGCTTCAAATATCTGAGCAATCTGTCAAGGACTAATTTCATCCATACGTTTACATGATACTATTAGACACCTCAGTCACAGCAGATAGCATTACAGTAACTCAAACGCGGGTGCTTGCCATCATCAGCAAAATAAAGTTGAGGACAATAATGTGTTGTAGCCCATTTTCATTTGTCAGGATAGGAACATCTCTATTGAAGTATCTGTTTCACCTGTAGATAAGGTTAATGTAGAAAACAGCTACTTTGTCTATTCCAGTGCTGGGTAAATTTTCAGATAGACATGTACTATACTGTTATGTTAATTTCATGTTATTTTAAAGCTAAGCATTACTGATTGGTCTTCATTCTTATTAAATTATCAAAGAGAAGTAAAATGCCTGTATTCTTCTTCTGTGGAGTGTGTGTGCCCATTCCCATGTTAGAAAATTGTGTGATTATATGACAGTGGTCCCCAATCATGTTGAACCTATGGGCTTGTTTGACGTTTTGAGAACTGGTAGTAGGTGTCATAACAAAATGAATCCTATTACAAAACATGGGAAATTTCTACAAAAGCACACCATCCTCTTGTGATGGAGATGGCTATTTTTGAATGGGTCTTTCCTGTAGAAACAAAGGAGATGCCTTCTGGGCTCTTCTGAAGCACCTCCTGCTCCAATGAAATGGAGGAAAGCCATGACTGGCTCTTTGCTTTAAGGAAACAAATTGGGCACCAGGAGCAAAAAAGAGTGGTAGGTGTCGTGGCTCCCACTTATACCATGTTGGGCATTTGTACAAGGACAAAGAAGTTAATATATAATGATGTTGATTACCATGGCATCGTACTGCAGATACAAGAAGTGTATATTTTAAACATTAAACTATTAAGGTTAAAACAAATCCTCTGTGGTACCCGCAATAGGGATGGTAGTCCCAGCTCACTAATGGACATCTAACTAGTTCTTTCACCTTTCTCCATACACAGTTCACACATGCACTGCTGACTGGGCAGAGTAACTCTTCTGCCTTGTATCTGAGAACATGTGGATTGGACTGTCTTTACATGAAAGTTCTGCTTGATGCTACAGTAATCAAGTGATAACTTTGTGTAGAAAAGCTCTTGACTCCATCAAAAAGTTTTGATTTCAGATTATATGGAATATCTACCTGTGTTGTTTGGTGTGGGATAGTCTCTTCACACCCTCCTTTCTTTTTATTTCTTTCATAGAATCATAGAGTTGGAAGGGATCTCCGGGGTCATCTAGTCCAATCCCCTGCACAATGCAGGAAATTCACAAATACCTCCCCTTCCACACCTGCAGTGACCACTGTTCTACGCCCAGAAGATGACAAAAAACTTCTAGAATCCCTGGCCAAAGTGGCCTGGAGAAAAATTGCTTCCTGACCCCAAAATGGCGATCAGCATTTCCCTGGGCATGTCAGAATGGGCCACAGGAATGAAGTACCGAGGCAACCCTTCCTGCCCTCCCTCTCATGATCTGCCTAAGTTCACAGAATCATTTTTGCTGTCAGATGGCCATTTATCCTGTGTTTTAAAACCTCCAAAGGAGGAGAGCCCACCACCTTCCAAGGAAGCCTGTTCTACAGAGGAACTGCTCTGTCAGGAAGTTCTTCCTAATGTTTAGCCAAAAACTCTTTTAATTTCAATCCGTTGGTTGTGGTCTAACCTCCCGGGGCAACAGAAAACAACTCCATACCATCCTCTATATGACAGCCTTTCAAGTACTTGAAGATGGTTATCATATCACCTCTCAGTCGTCTCCTCTCCAGGCTAAACATACCCAGCTCCTTCAACCTTTCCTCATAGGACTTGGTCTCCAGATCCCTCATCATCTTTGTTGCCCTCCTCTGGACATGTTCCATACAAACGAACTCCATTTTTCGGCCTACCTGGCTCTCAAAGCAACTTAGATACAAATCAAACAAATAAAATAAATAAATAAATCAGATTACAATATAGTAGGACTTTACTAAAAACTGCAATTAAAATAATAAAGAAAAAGCAGCCTGGTGTTATCTTAAAGACTAACAGATTTATTGAAGCATTTTTTTTCTGGGCCAGAGCTCACTTTATCAGATGCGTGAAGTGAAACCATAGTCTGTAGATACACACATGAACAGAGTAGAAGGGACCCCCCCCCCGTGAACTGTGGGTTAAGGAGGAGCCATTAAGTGGAAGACAGATATTTCCTTACAAAATTCAACTGTACATAAGCTGCCTTGAGTCAAGAGGAAAGGCAATGCATAAATATTTTAGTCAAAAATAAATAAGCACAATGACCATTCATAACATCATCACAGCTGGTAGTACGGTCACTGAGTGACACAATACAGATGTTTCAAGGTCCTGTTTGTTATGATGAGCTTCCATCAACATGCCTGGCATGCCACACAATTCCAAGACCTTTTGAATCCCTAAGTCTGTGGATGAGTACGGCGAGCAATCTCGGCCTATCATTTTCATCTAGCATCTGTGATGTCCTGAAGAGATGCCCCCATTGGCAATTTCATACACGAAGCATTCACGATGCAGCTGCATGAACCTCTTTGCATAAAAGAAGCAAATGGCTAGTAATTGTCGTGGGTCTTCCACTTCCTTCAAAGTGCCCACTCAGCATTTTGCGAATAAAAATCAATACCCCCTTTTCAACATGCAAAATGTATTTCATGAAATGTTAAGTAACTTCATAGCTGGGGAGGGAGTGTTAAGTTGATTTCTGTAATGTGCTCTTTCTCAGAATTCAACACATTCATTTTACACTTCACACTTCAGAACTCCTTTATATAAAATTATGTAAATACTCCAGAAACAGACCCATGCCATTCTTTTGCACCTGTCGTTCCAGTCTTTTTTATCCAAAAGTGATTTATCAGGATAAAAGAAAATCTGCTCATCTTGAGCAATTATATTATCCTCATATCTGTCAAGAATGATTCCCTCTAAGATCCTTTGTAACTGATGTATCCTTTACTACCTTTCCAGTCCCCCCACCCTTGTCAAGGGAAGCTGGTTGTCAGCTGCTTATTCAGTGTATTTAAGAACACTGCCTTCCGTTAACTGGGAAAATCAGCTTTGATCTTAAGCAAGAAAATAAAATAAAAATAAAAAGGCACTACAGTTCAAAAAGGCCCTAAAGTCATGTTACACAATGACAAGACTACTTTGTCTAGTGGAATTTCTCACCAGATTCTGGCCAGGTTGGTTTCCACACGAGGGCAGGCTTGTGTGGTTTCCCTGTGGTTGTTGTGGTTGCTGATACAGTGCAATGGAAACGGGGTTGCCACACTGGAGGTTTCCTGGCAGTTCCTCTTCACTAGTCCCACAGCAGCAGCCAACTCCCCTCCCCATGGCCATTGAGACTTTGACTTTTTTTAAAAAATGCAGAAATTGATTATCATTATATTGCTACTAGGAAGAAGGCCCGTTGTGGCAATAAAGACAACGAATGCTAGGCAGGCCGGCCGGTGGCGGCTTCCCTCATGTCTCCCCCTCACGGCTTGAGACCCCGGCGGGGGGCCACGCCCTCCCCAAACCCCACTGGCAGCAGAGGCCCCAGCGGGCCAGGGTGCCTGGCAGTGTCTGCTCCCCTAGGCGGGGGCCTCCGGAGGGCTTTCCCCACCCAGGTGGCTTAGCGGGTGAGTGGGGAGAGGTGGCGTGGGGGCCTCCAGAGGCTTCCCCCCCACCCCACTTGGCGGATGAGTGGGGAGAGGTGGTGCGGGGGCCTCTGGAGGGCTTTCCCCTGCCTAGCTTGGTGGGCAAGTGGGGAGAGGTGGTGTGGGGGCCTCTGGCAGCCTGGCCCCACCCAGGCAGCTCAGCGGATGAGGGGGAAAAGCTGGTGCAGGGGCCTCCGGCAGCCTCCCCCGGTCTGGCTTGGTAGGCGAGCTGGGAGAGGTGGCGCAGGGGCTTCCGGAGACTTCCCCCCATCCCGTTTGGCAGGCGAGCAGGCAGAGGTGGCGCGGGGGCCTCTGGAGGGCTTCCCCCCACCTGGATCAGCGGGTGAGCAGGGAGAGGTGGTGCAGGGGCCTCCGGCAGCCTGTCCCCACCCGGGCGGCTTGGTGGGCGAGCAGGGAAAGCTGGTGCGGGGCCCTCCAGAGGCCTCCCCCCATCCCACTCGGCAGATGAGCGGGGAGAGGTGGTGCGGGGGCCTCCAGAGGGCCACCCGACTCGGAGGGCAAGTGGGGAGATGTGGCACGGGGCCTCTGGAGGGCTTCCCCCACCCGACTCGGCGGGTGAGCGGGGAGAGGTGGCACAGGGGCCTCCGGTGGCCTGTCCCAGCCCGGGCAGCTTGGCGGATGAGTGGGGAAAACTGGTGCAAGGGCCTCCAGAGGCCCGTCCCTGCTGAGTGGATGAGTGGGGAGAGGTGACGTGGGGGCTGCCAGAGGCCTTTCCCTGCTGGTATGTCTCGGCGGATGCCCGGCCGGCCACCTGTGGCCAACCTCAGGCTACAGCGGGAGGCTCAGGCTGAGCCCCCCCACTTAAACGCCTGTCCCGTCCATCATCTGGCTGCATGCAGGCCGGCAGGCAACTTGCACTGGGGTGAGGACGACTGCCGCAGCGGAGGCACGATCGAGCTCCAGTCCTCAGCTGCCAGAGCGTCTGTCCCATCCACCCGCTGCAAGGAGAGTGAGGCTGAGATGCCAGGTGCCGCCTCTGTGGGCGGGACCACAGCAAGGGAGGCAGCAATGCAGCCAGGGGAGACAGATGCCCTGAGAGTGACACTCCAGGGCACCAACCAATTCTGAAGCGTGTCGAATTTTCTGGAGAGTGCCACCTCCAAAAGACTTTTATAATATAGGGAGATATTGTCAATGTGTGTATCAAGTTCTCTGAATTCCCAGCTTTTTGTTAAAATGTCTTTAGTCTCTTTTATTGTGGAGATATAAGGGAAAGGCATATCTGCAACAAGAGGGGCTAAAGATTTACTTTTTTTAAAAAATGGAAGCTGTGCATTCACAGAGCTGGAGACACTGATTGTTATACTGTTATATCAGTATAATGCAACTCAATTGCCAATTAACCCTCCCCCCTAAGTGGCAGGGGAAGCAGAGGTCATTTCGGGGGGGATCGCGGGGGATCGCAGTTCCCCTGGGTGAGGTGCAGGGGGTGGGGCACATGATGAAGCCCCGCCCCATGCTTCCAGCCGCCCCGCTTCCAGCCGCCCCGCTTCCAGCCGCCCCGCTTCCAGCCGCCCCGCTTCCAGCCGCCCCGCTTCCAGCCCTCATTCAGCCAGGAGGAGGCAGGAGAAGAGGGAGGGTAAGTTGCTTCCCCCCCGCCTCTCCCCACCCCTGCCTGCCTGGGGCCAGGGAGGGCCTTGGCGGGGCTTCCTCGCACTCCCGCCGGCCATGCAGGTCCACCGCCGGGCCCCTGATGTCAGGGGGTGTGGCATATGCTAATGAGTTATGCTAATGAGTTCCCCTAGCTCTTTTTCTACGAAATGACCCCTGAGGGGAAGGAAATGGCTGTCAAACGGACAGGGTCAAGTAGGGTTGCCAGCCTCCAGGTGAGACAAATGTAAAGAAACACCGTGTTAGAACAAAATACACTCTACTAATATAAACTTGTGTCTTCATATATTGATTTAAATACAAAAAGTGATTCAGCAAGCATCAAAGCAAGCATGAGAGATGCAGCAGGCTGGAGAACCGGAGAAGCCTTCTGTAGAATTGTTGATTTGTGCACTGTACTTCACAAAACCAAACAAGGACCCACGGTAAGTAGGAAAACCAACATACAACAAGTACCGTGCACAGATGATTATAACATATCATAAATAATTTTATATTTTTTGAAAAACATGTTTACAATAATTTCTACATATATAATTAATCATCTTAATCACAATTCACAATATAAGAGATATCAAGAATATCAAATATCCTCTCCAAGAATCTCAAAAGCTATTGTACAACCTTATATTAATAATAGTCCTCCTCTGTTAAATAAACGTTTCAAAAGGGAGGACTTCTTAAAGTCTCTTTATAACATGTGCACAGAAAAAACAGGTAACCTTTGGAAGTGCATGAACACATGTGGAAATGGCCGAGGATCCATGTGTTGTGTCCACTGACCGCCACCGGAGGTCAGCGCACATACCTGAGCTTCAGTCCTGGAAGACAATGGGGACTAGGATTCTAGTCCCTCCACAGGGGAACCAATGGGAGCCATGGCGGGGGATTCAAACCCACCAATGGTGACCAGGGGGCGTCCCCAGGTGTGTATATAGTTGGCCTGCTGGCCATTTGTCCGCATGTCTTGTTGTGTGCCTAATAAAGCGTGCTATGCACTACGTCATTGTCTGTCATCCATCCATGCGGCTACCCACTACATAACAGTGGCGACGAAGGTGGGATTCAGCCGCATCTGAGCCGGGCCGTTGCGAGGGACCAGGAGAACGCGAAGCAGCCGATCCGATGAGCAATCCATCCAGCAGCAAGACCGCTTCTCCCGCAACCCCTCCGACGCGCACGATGGC
>NW_015161453.1:157478-157625 GCF_001447785.1 Gekko japonicus
AGCCGATCCGATGAGCAATCCATCCAGCAGCAAGACCGCTTCTCCCGCAACCCCTCCGACGCGCACGATGGCGACCGCTCCGGGGCTAGGGCTGCTTCCGCCCTTCGACACAGCCCGCCCGCAAGACTGGGCCTCCTGGGTCCAAGG
>NW_015161453.1:160435-160626 GCF_001447785.1 Gekko japonicus
AAATTTTTATCATGGGGTGGGAAAGAGCAAGGGGAGCAATATTTCTTAAGCTTCTAAGTTTAAAATATTCTGGTCTCTCTACTGCTGTTGTGTTGCAGTAAAGGTAGACAGTATTTTTTAGTACCAGCTGTTTTAGTGCCCACCATCTGTGAATATTGACAATAAGCTTACTCAGGAGAATTTGTATCATA